>NW_027476094.1:620000-687500 GCF_051020955.1 Megalopta genalis
GAGAACAACGAGAACAACGAGAACAACGAGAACAACGAGAACAACGAGTAACAACGAGGACAACGTGATCAAAGAGAACAACAAGAATAACAAGAAGAACAAGAACAACCGGAACAGCAAGAAGAACAACAAGAACAACAAGAACAACAAGAACAACAATAACAACAAGAACAACAAGAACAACAAGAACAACAATAACAACAAGAGCAAAAAGAACAACAACAAGAACAACAACAAGAACAACAACAGCAACAACTAGTACAACAAGAACAACAAGAACACCAAGAACAACAAGAACAACAAGATCAACAAGAGCAACAAGAGCAACAAGAACAACAAGAACAACAAGATCAACAAGATCAACAAGAACAACAAGAACAACAAGAACAACAAGAGCAACAAGCACAACAAGAACAACAAGGACAACAACAACAAGAACAACAAGGACAACATCATCAACAACAACAACAAGAACAACAAGAACAACATGGACAACAAGAGCAACAAGCACAACAAGAACAACAAGGACAACAACAACAAGAACAACAAGGACAACATCATCAACAACAACAACAAGAACAACATGAACAGTAAGAACAACAAGAACAACAAGAACAACAAGAACAACAAGATCAACAAGAACAACAAGAACAACAAGAACAACAAGAACAACAAGAACAACAAGAACAAGAACAACAAGAACAACAACAAGAACAACAAGAACAACAAGAACAAGAACAACAAGAACAAAAAGAACAACAAGAACAACAAGAACAACAACAACAACAACAACAAGAACAACAAGAACAACAAGAACAACAACAAGATCAACAAGATCAACAAGAACAACGAGAACAACGAGAACAACAAGAACAACAAGAATAACAACAACAAGAACAACAAGAACAAGAAGAACAAGAACAACAACAAGAAGAACAAGAAGAACAACAAGAACAACAAGAATAACAACAACAACAACAACACGACCAACACGAACAACAAGAACAACAAGAACAAGAAGAACAAGAAGAACATCAAGAACAACAAGAACAACAAGAACAACAAGAACAACAAGAACAACAAGAACAACAAGAAGAAGAACAAGAACAACAACAACAACAACTAGAACAAGAAGAACAAGAAGAACAACAAGAACACCAAGAACAACAAGAACAACAAGAACAACAAGAACAACAAGAACAACAAGAACAAGAAGAACAAGAAGAACATCAAGAACAACAAGAACAACAAGAACAACAAGAACAACAAGAACAACAACAACAACAACAACAAGAACAACAAGAACAACGACAACAACAAGTACAACAAGTACAAGATCAAGAAGAACAACAGGAACAAGTACAACAGGATCAACAAGAACAACAAGAAAAACAAGAGCAGCAAGTACAACAAGAACAACAAGAGCAAGAAGAACAACACGAACAACAAGAACAACAAGAAGAAGAACAAGAACAACAACAACAACAACTAGAACAAGAAGAACAAGAAGAAGAACAAGAACACCAAGAACAACAAGAACAACAAGAACAACAAGAACAACAAGATCAACAAGATCAACAAGATCAACAAGAACAACAAGAGCAACAAGAACAACAAGAACAACAAGAACAACAAGAACAACAAGAACAACAAGAGCAACAAGAACAACAAGAACAACAAGAACAACCGGAACAACAAGAACGACAAGAAAAACCAGAACGACAAGAACAACAAGAACAACCGGAACAACAAGAACGACAAGAAAAACCAGAACGACAACAACAAGAACAACTAGAACAAGAACAAGAAGAACAACAAGAACGACAACAACCAGAACAACAAGAACTACAACAGCAACGAGAGCAACAAGAACAACAAGATCAACAAGAACAACAAGAACAACAAGAACAACAAGAACAACAAGAACAACAAGAACAACAAGAACAACAAGAACAACAAGAACAACAACAACAAGAACAGCAAGAACAACAACAACATTAACAACAAGAACATCAACAACCAGAGCAACAAGAGCAACAAGAGCAACAAGTGCAACAAGAACAACAAGAACAACAAGCACAACAAGAACAACAAGGACAACAAGAACAACAACAACAACAAGAACAACAAGAACAACAAGAACAACAAGAACAACAAGAACAACGAGAACAACGAGAACAACGAGAACAACGAGAACAACGAGAACAACGAGAACAACGAGAACAACGAGAACAACGAGGACAACGAGAACAACGAGAACAACGAGAACAACGAGAACAACAAGAACAACAAGAGCAACAAGAACAACAAGAGCAACAAGAGCAACAAGAGCAACAAGAACAACAAGATCTACAAGAACAACAAGCACAACAAGAACAACAATGACAACAACAACAAGAACAACAAGGACAACAACAACAACAACAACAAGAACAACAAGAACAACAAGGAGAACAAGAACAACAAGAACAACAAGAACAACCGGAACAACAAGAACGACAAGAAAAACCAGAACAACAACAACAAGAACCACTAGAACAAGAACAAGAAGAACAACAAGAACAACAACAACCAGAACAACAAGAACTACAACAGCAACGAGAGCAACAAGAACAACAAGATCAACAAGAACAACAAGAACAACAACAACAAGAACAGCAAGAACAACAACAACATTAACAACAAGAACATCAACAACCAGAGCAACAGGAGCAACAAGAGCAACAAGTGCAACAAGAACAACAAGAACAACAAGAACAACGAGAACAACGAGAACAACGAGAACAACGAGAACAACGAGAACAACGAGAAAAACGAGAACAACGAGAACAACGAGAACAACGAGAACAACGAGAACAACGAGAACAACGAGAACAACGAGATCAACGACAACAACGAGAACAACGAGAACAACGAGAACAAGGAGAACAACGAGAACAAGGAGAACAACGAGGACAACGAGATCAAAGAGAACAACAAGAATAACAAGAACAACAAGAACAACCGGAACTGCAAGAAGAACAACAAGAACAACAAGAACAACAAGAACAACAAGATCAACAAAAACAACAAGAACAACAAGAACAACAAGAACAACAATAACAACAAGAAGAACAAGAACAACAAGAACAACAAGAACAACAAGAACAACAAGAACAACAAGAACAACAACAAGAAGAACAAGAAGAACAAGAACAACAAGAAGAACAAGAAGAACAAGAAGAACAACAACAAGAACAACAACAACAACAACTAGAACAAGAAGAACAAGAAGAACAACAAGAACAACAAGAACAACCAGAACACCAAGAACAACAAGAACAACAAGAACAACAAGAACAACAAGATCAACAAGATCAACAAGAACAACAAGAACAACATGGAGAACAAGAACAACAAGAACAACAAGAACAACAAGAGCAACAAGAACAACAAGAACAACAAGAACAACAAGAACAACAAGAACAACAAGAACAACAAGAGCAACAAGAACAACAAGAACAACAAGAACAACCGGAACAACAAGATCGACAAGAAAAACCAGAACAGCAACAACAAGAACAACTAGAACAAGAACAAGAAGAACAACAAGAACAACAACAACCAGAACAACAAGAACTACAACAGCAACGAGAGTAACAAGAACAACAAGAACAACAAGAACAACAAGAACAACAAGAACAACAACAACAAGAACAGCAAGAACAACAACAACATTAACAACAAGAACATCAACAACCAGAGCAACAGGAGCAACAAGAGCAACAAGTGCAACAAGTGCAACAAGAACAACAAGAACAACAAGAACAACGAGAACAACGAGAACAACGAGAACAACGAGAACAACGAGAACAACGAGAACAACGAGAACAACGAGAACAACGAGAACAACGAGAACAACGAGAACAACGAGAACAACGAGAACAACGAGATCAACGACAACAGCGAGATCAACGAGAACAACGAGAACAACGAGAACAACGAGAACAAGGAGAACAACGAGAACAACGAGAAACAACGAGGACAACGAGATCAAAGAGAACAACAAGAATAACAAGAACAACAAGAACAACCGGAACAGCAAGAAGAACAACAAGAACAACAAGAACAACAAGAACAACAAGATCAACAAAAACAACATGAACAACAAGAACAACAAGAACAACAATAACAACAAGAACAACAAGAACAACAAGAACAACAAGAACAACAAGAACAACAAGAACAACAATAACAACAAGAACAACAAGAGCAACAAGAACAACAAGAACAACAAGAACAACCGGAACAACAAGAACGACAAGAAAAACCAGAACAACAACAACAAGAACAACTAGAACAAGAACAAGAAGAACAACAAGAACAACAACAACCAGAACAACAAGAACTACAACAGCAACGAGAGTAACAGGAACAACAAGATCAACAAGAACAACAAGAACAACAAGAACAACAACAAGAAGAACAGGAAGAACAACAACAACATTAACAACAAGAACATCAACAGCCAGAGCAACAAGAGCAACAAGTGCAACAAGAACAACAAGAACAACAAGAACAACAAGCACAACAAGAACAACAAGAACAACAAGAACAACAAGAACAACAACAACAACAAGAACAACAAGAACAACAAGAACAACAAGAACATCGAGAACAACGAGAACAACGAGAACAACGAGAACAACGAGAACAACGAGAACAACGAGAACAACGAGAACAACGAGAAACAACGAGGACAACGAGAAACAACGAGGACAACGTGATCAAAGAGAACAACAAGAATAACAAGAACAACAAGAACAACCGGAACAGCAAGAAGAACAACAAGAACAACAAGAACAACAAGAACAACAAGATCAACAAAAACAACAAGAACAACAAGAACAACAAGAACAACAAGAACAACAAGAACAACGAGAACAACAAGAACAACGAGAACAACGAGAACAACGAGGACAACGAGAACAACGAGAACAACGAAAACAACGAGAACAACAAGAACAACAAGAGCAACAAGAACAACAAGAGCAACAAGAACATCAAGAACAACAAGAACAACAAGAACAACAACAACAAGAACAGCAAGAACAACAACAACATTAACAACAAGAACATCAACAACCAGAGCAACAAGAGCAACAAGAGCAACAAGTGCAACAAGAACAACAAGAACAACAAGAACAACAAGAACGACAAGAAAAACCACAACAACAACAACAAGAACAACTAGAACAAGAACAACAAGAACAACAAGAACGACAACAACCAGAACAACAAGATCTACAACAGCAACGAGAGCAACAAGAACAACAAGATCAACAAGAACAACAAGAACAACAACAACAAGAACAGCAAGAACAACAACAACATTAACAACAAGAACATCAACAACCAGAGCAACAAGAGCAACAAGAGCAACAAGTGCAACAAGAACAACAAGAACAACAAGAACAACAAGAACAACAAGAACAACAAGAACAACAAGAACAACAACAACAACAAGAACAACAAGAACAACAAGAACAACAAGAACAACGAGAACAACGAGAACAACGAGAACAACGAGAACAACGAGAACAACGAGGACAACGAGAACAACGAGAACAACGAGAACAACGGGAACAACAAGAACAACAAGTGCAACAAGAACAACAAGAGCAACAAGAGCAACAAGAGCAACAAGAACAACAAGATCTACAAGAACAATAAGCACAACAAGAACAACAATGACAACAACAACAAGAACAACAACGACAACAACAACAACAACAAGAACAACAAGAGCAACAAGAACAACAAGAACAACAAGAACAACCGGAACAACAAGAACGACAAGAAAAACCAGAACAACAACAACAAGATCAACTAGAACAAGAACAAGAAGAACAACAAGAACAACAACAACCAGAACAACAAGAACTACAACAGCAACGAGAGCAACAAGAACAACAAGATCAACAAGAACAACAAGAACAACAAGAACAACAAGACCAACAAGAACAACAAGAACAACAACAACAAGAACAGCAAGAACAACAACAACATTAACAACAAGAACATCAACAACCAGAGCAACAAGAGCAACAAGTGCAACAAGAACAACAAGAACAACAAGCACAACAAGAACAACAAGAACAACAAGAACAACAACAACAACAAGAACAACAAGGACAATAAGAACAACAAGAAGAACGAGAACAACGAGAACAACGAGAACAACGAGAACAACGAGAACAACGAGAACAACGAGAACAACGAGGACAACGAGAACAACGAGAACAACGAGAACAACGAGAAACAACGAGGACAACGAGATCAAAGAGAACAACAAGAATAACAAGAACAACAAGAACAACCGGAACAGCAAGAAGAACAACAAGAACAACAAGAACAACAAGAACAACAACAACAACAAGAACAACAAGAACAACAAGAACAACAAGAACATCGAGAACAACGAGAACAACGAGAACAACGAGAACAACGAGAACAACGAGAAACAACGAGGACAACGTGATCAAAGAGAACAACAAGAATAACAAGAAGAACAAGAACAACCGGAACAGCAAGAAGAACAACAAGAACAACAAGAACAACAAGAACAACAATAACAACAAGAACAACAAGAACGACAAGAAAAACCACAACAACAACAACAAGAACAACTAGAACAAGAACAACAAGAACAACAAGAACGACAACAACCAGAACAACAAGATCTACAACAGCAACGAGAGCAACAAGAACAACAAGATCAACAAGAACAACAAGAACAACAAGAACAACAAGAACAACAACAACAAGAACAGCAAGAACAACAACAACATTAACAACAAGAACATCAACAACCAGAGCAACAAGAGCAACAAGAGCAACAAGTGCAACAAGAACAACAAGAACAACAAGAACAACAAGAACAACAAGAACAACAAGAACAACAACAACAACAAGAACAACAAGAACAACAAGAACAACGAGAACAACGAGAACAACGAGAACAACGAGAACAACGAGAACAACGAGGACAACGAGAACAACGAGAACAACGAGAACAACGAGAACAACAAGAACAACAATGACAACAACAACAAGAACAACAACGACAACAACAACAACAACAACAACAAGAACAACAAGAGCAACAAGAACAACAAGAACAACAAGAACAACCGGAACAACAAGAACGACAAGAAAAAACAGAACAACAACAACAAGAACAACTAGAACAAGAACAAGAAGAACAACAAGAACATCAACAACCAGAACAACAAGAACTACAACAGCAACGAGAGCAACAAGAACAACAAGATCAACAAGGACAACAAGAACAACAAGAACAACAAGACCAACAAGAACAACAAGAACAACAACAACAAGAACAGCAAGAACAACAACAACATTAACAACAAGAACATCAACAACCAGAGCAACAAGAGCAACAAGAGCAACAAGTGCAACAAGAACAACAATAACAACAAGAACAACAAGAACAACAAGAATAACAAGAACAAGAAGAACAAGAAGAACAACAAGAACAACAAGAACAACAACAAGAAGAACAACAAGAATAACAAGAACAACAAGAAGAACAAGAAGAACAACAACAAGAACAACAACAACAACAACAACTAGAACAAGAAGAACAAGAAGAACAACAAGAACACCAAGAACAACAAGAACAACAAGAACAACAAGAACAACAAGAACAACAAGAACAACAAGATCAACAAGATCAACAAGAACAACAAGAACAACAAGGAGAACAAGAACAACAAGAACAACAAGAACAACAAGAACAACAAGAGCAACAAGAACAACAAGAACAACAAGAACAACAAGAACAACAAGAACAACAAGAGCAACAAGAACAACCGGAACAACAAGAACGACAAGAAAAACCAGAACAACAACAACAAGAACAACTAGAACAAGAACAAGAAGAACAACAAGAACGACAACAACCAGAACAACAAGAACTACAACAGCAACGAGAGCAACAAGAACAACAAGATCAACAACAACAACAAGAACAGCAAGAACAACAACAACATTAACAACATTAACAACAAGAACATCAACAACCAGAGCAACAAGAGCAACAAGAGCAACAAGTGCAACAAGAACAACAAGAACAACAAGAACAACAACAAGAACAACAAGAACAACAAGAAGAACAAGAACAACAAGAACAACAAGAACAACAACAACAACAAGAACAACAAGAACAACAAGAACAACAAGAACAACGAGAACAACGAGAACAACGAGAACAACGAGAACAACGAGAACAACGAGGACAACGAGAACAACGAGAACAACGAGAACAACGAGAACAACAAGAACAACAAGAGCAACAAGAACAACAAGAGCAACAAGAGCAACAAGAGCAACAAGAACAACAAGATCTACAAGAACAATAAGCACAACAAGAACAACAATGACAACAACAACAAGAACAACAACGACAACAACAACAACAACAACAACAAGAACAACAAGAGCAACAAGAACAACAAGAACAACAAGAACAACCGGAACAACAAGAACGACAAGAAAAAACAGAACAACAACAACAAGAACAACTAGAACAAGAACAAGAAGAACAACAAGAACATCAACAACCAGAACAACAAGAACTACAACAGCAACGAGAGCAACAAGAACAACAAGATCAACAAGGACAACAAGAACAACAAGAACAACAAGACCAACAAGAACAACAAGAACAACAACAACAAGAACAGCAAGAACAACAACAACATTAACAACAAGAACATCAACAACCAGAGCAACAAGAGCAACAAGAGCAACAAGTGCAACAAGAACAACAATAACAACAAGAACAACAAGAACAACAAGAATAACAAGAACAAGAAGAACAACAAGAACAACAAGAACAACAAGAACAACAAGAACAACAACAAGAAGAACAACAAGAAGAACAAGAAGAACAACAACAAGAACAACAACAACAACAACAACTAGAACAAGAAGAACAAGAAGAACAACAAGAACACCAAGAACAACAAGAACAACAAGAACAACAAGAACAACAAGAACAACAAGATCAACAAGATCAACAAGAACAACAAGAACAACAAGGAGAACAAGAACAACAAGAACAACAAGAACAACAAGAACAACAAGAGCAACAAGAACAACAAGAACAACAAGAACAACAAGAACAACAAGAACAACAAGAACAACAAGAACAACAAGAGCAACAAGAACAACAAGAACAACAAGAACAATCGGAACAACAAGAACGACAAGAAAAACCAGAACAACAACAACAAGAACAACTAGAACAAGAACAAGAAGAACAACAAGAACAACAACAACCAGAACAACAAGAACTACAACAGCAACGAGAGTAACAGGAACAACAAGATCAACAAGAACAACAAGAACAACAAGAACAACAACAAGAAGAACAGGAAGAACAACAACAACATTAACAACAAGAACATCAACAGCCAGAGCAACAAGAGCAACAAGTGCAACAAGAACAACAAGAACAACAAGAACAACAAGCACAACAAGAACAACAAGAACAACAAGAACAACAAGAACAACAAGATCAACAAAAACAACAAGAACAACAAGAACAACAAGAACAACAAGAACAACAAGAACAACGAGAACAACAAGAACAACGAGAACAACGAGAACAACGAGGACAACGAGAACAACGAGAACAACGAAAACAACGAGAACAACAAGAACAACAAGAGCAACAAGAACAACAAGAGCAACAAGAACATCAAGAACAACAAGAACAACAAGAACAACAACAACAAGAACAGCAAGAACAACAACAACATTAACAACAAGAACATCAACAACCAGAGCAACAAGAGCAACAAGAGCAACAAGTGCAACAAGAACAACAAGAACAACAAGAACAACAAGAACGACAAGAAAAACCACAACAACAACAACAAGAACAACTAGAACAAGAACAACAAGAACAACAAGAACGACAACAACCAGAACAACAAGATCTACAACAGCAACGAGAGCAACAAGAACAACAAGATCAACAAGAACAACAAGAACAACAAGAACAACAAGAACAACAACAACAAGAACAGCAAGAACAACAACAACATTAACAACAAGAACATCAACAACCAGAGCAACAAGAGCAACAAGAGCAACAAGTGCAACAAGAACAACAAGAACAACAAGAACAACAAGAACAACAAGAACAACAAGAACAACAACAACAACAAGAACAACAAGAACAACAAGAACAACGAGAACAACGAGAACAACGAGAACAACGAGAACAACGAGAACAACGAGGACAACGAGAACAACGAGAACAACGAGAACAACGAGAACAACAAGAACAACAAGTGCAACAAGAACAACAAGAGCAACAAGAGCAACAAGAGCAACAAGAACAACAAGATCTACAAGAACAATAAGCACAACAAGAACAACAATGACAACAACAACAAGAACAACAACAACAAGAACAACAAGAGCAACAAGAACAACAAGAACAACAAGAACAACCGGAACAACAAGAACGACAAGAAAAACCAGAACAACAACAACAAGATCAACTAGAACAAGAACAAGAAGAACAACAAGAACAACAACAACCAGAACAACAAGAACTACAACAGCAACGAGAGCAACAAGAACAACAAGATCAACAAGAACAACAAGAACAACAAGAACAACAAGACCAACAAGAACAACAAGAACAACAACAACAAGAACAGCAAGAACAACAACAACATTAACAACAAGAACATCAACAACCAGAGCAACAAGAGCAACAAGTGCAACAAGAACAACAAGAACAACAAGCACAACAAGAACAACAAGAACAACAAGAACAACAACAACAACAAGAACAACAAGGACAATAAGAACAACAAGAAGAACGAGAACAACGAGAACAACGAGAACAACGAGAACAACGAGAACAACGAGAACAACGAGAACAACGAGGACAACGAGAACAACGAGAACAACGAGAACAACGAGAAACAACGAGGACAACGAGATCAAAGAGAACAACAAGAATAACAAGAACAACAAGAACAACCGGAACAGCAAGAAGAACAACAAGAACAACAAGAACAACAAGAACAACAACAACAACAAGAACAACAAGAACAACAAGAACAACAAGAACATCGAGAACAACGAGAACAACGAGAACAACGAGAACAACGAGAACAACGAGAAACAACGAGGACAACGTGATCAAAGAGAACAACAAGAATAACAAGAAGAACAAGAACAACCGGAACAGCAAGAAGAACAACAAGAACAACAAGAACAACAAGAACAACAATAACAACAAGAACAACAAGAACAACAAGAACAACAATAACAACAAGAGCAACAAGAACAACAAGAATAACAAGAACAACAAGAACAACAAGAACAACAAGAACAACAAGAACAACAAGAACAACAAGAACAACAAGAACAACAAGAACAACAAGAACAACAAGAACAACAAGAACAACAACAAGAACAACAAGAACAACAAGAAGAACAAGAACAACAAGAACAACAAGAACAACAACAACAACAAGAACAACAAGAACAACAAGAACAACAAGAACAACGAGAACAACGAGAACAACGAGAACAACGAGAACAACGAGAACAACGAGGACAACGAGAACAACGAGAACAACGAGGACAACGAGAACAACGAGAACAACGAGAACAACGAGAACAACAAGAACAACAAGAGCAACAAGAACAACAAGAGCAACAAGAGCAACAAGAGCAACAAGAACAACAAGATCTACAAGAACAATAAGCACAACAAGAACAACAATGACAACAACAACAAGAACAACAACGACAACAACAACAACAACAACAACAAGAACAACAAGAGCAACAAGAACAACAAGAACAACAAGAACAACCGGAACAACAAGAACGACAAGAAAAAACAGAACAACAACAACAAGAACAACTAGAACAAGAACAAGAAGAACAACAAGAACATCAACAACCAGAACAACAAGAACTACAACAGCAACGAGAGCAACAAGAACAACAAGATCAACAAGGACAACAAGAACAACAAGAACAACAAGACCAACAAGAACAACAAGAACAACAACAACAAGAACAGCAAGAACAACAACAACATTAACAACAAGAACATCAACAACCAGAGCAACAAGAGCAACAAGAGCAACAAGTGCAACAAGAACAACAATAACAACAAGAACAACAAGAACAACAAGAATAACAAGAACAAGAAGAACAACAAGAACAACAAGAACAACAAGAACAACAACAAGAAGAACAACAAGAATAACAAGAACAACAAGAAGAACAAGAAGAACAACAACAAGAACAACAACAACAACAACAACTAGAACAAGAAGAACAAGAAGAACAACAAGAACACCAAGAACAACAAGAACAACAAGAACAACAAGAACAACAAGAACAACAAGAACAACAAGATCAACAAGATCAACAAGAACAACAAGAACAACAAGGAGAACAAGAACAACAAGAACAACAAGAGCAACAAGAACAACAAGAGCAACAAGAACAACAAGAACAACAAGAACAACAAGAACAACAAGAACAACAAGAGCAACAAGAACAACAAGAACAACAAGAACAACCGGAACAACAAGAACGACAAGAAAAACCAGAACAACAACAACAAGAACAACTAGAACAAGAACAAGAAGAACAACAAGAACGACAACAACCAGAACAACAAGAACTACAACAGCAACGAGAGCAACAAGAACAACAAGATCAACAACAACAACAAGAACAGCAAGAACAACAACAACATTAACAACATTAACAACAAGAACATCAACAACCAGAGCAACAAGAGCAACAAGAGCAACAAGTGCAACAAGAACAACAAGAACAACAAGAACAACAACAACAACAAGAACAACAAGAACAACAACAAGAACAACAAGAACAACAAGAAGAACAAGAACAACAAGAACAACAAGAACAACAACAACAACAAGAACAACAAGAACAACAAGAACAACAAGAACAACGAGAACAACGAGAACAACGAGAACAACGAGAACAACGAGAACAACGAGGACAACGAGGACAACGAGAACAACGAGAACAACGAGAACAACGAGAACAACAAGAACAACAAGAGCAACAAGAACAACAAGAGCAACAAGAGCAACAAGAGCAACAAGAACAACAAGATCTACAAGAACAATAAGCACAACAAGAACAACAATGACAACAACAACAAGAACAACAACGACAACAACAACAACAACAACAAGAACAACAAGAGCAACAAGAACAACAAGAACAACAAGAACAACCGGAACAACAAGAACGACAAGAAAAAACAGAACAACAACAACAAGAACAACTAGAACAAGAACAAGAAGAACAACAAGAACATCAACAACCAGAACAACAAGAACTACAACAGCAACGAGAGCAACAAGAACAACAAGATCAACAAGGACAACAAGAACAACAAGAACAACAAGACCAACAAGAACAACAAGAACAACAACAACAAGAACAGCAAGAACAACAACAACATTAACAACAAGAACATCAACAACCAGAGCAACAAGAGCAACAAGAGCAACAAGTGCAACAAGAACAACAATAACAACAAGAACAACAAGAACAACAAGAATAACAAGAACAAGAAGAACAACAAGAACAACAAGATCAACAAAAACAACAAGAACAACAAGAACAACAAGAACAACAAGAACAACAAGAACAACAAGAACAACAACAACAAGAACAGCAAGAACAACAACAACATTAACAACAAGAACATCAACAACCAGAGCAACAAGAGCAACAAGAGCAACAAGTGCAACAAGAACAACAAGAACAACAAGAACAACAAGAACAACAAGAACAACAAGAACAACAACAACAACAAGAACAACAAGAACAACAAGAACAACAAGAACAACGAGAACAACGAGAACAACGAGAACAACGAGAACAACGAGAACAACGAGGACAACGAGAACAACGAGAACAACGAGAACAACGAGAACAACAAGAACAACAAGTGCAACAAGAACAACAAGAGCAACAAGAGCAACAAGAGCAACAAGAACAACAAGATCTACAAGAACAATAAGCACAACAAGAACAACAATGACAACAACAACAAGAACAACAACGACAACAACAACAACAACAAGAACAACAAGAGCAACAAGAACAACAAGAACAACAAGAACAACCGGAACAACAAGAACGACAAGAAAAACCAGAACAACAACAACAAGATCAACTAGAACAAGAACAAGAAGAACAACAAGAACAACAACAACCAGAACAACAAGAACTACAACAGCAACGAGAGCAACAAGAACAACAAGATCAACAAGAACAACAAGAACAACAAGAACAACAAGACCAACAAGAACAACAAGAACAACAACAACAAGAACAGCAAGAACAACAACAACATTAACAACAAGAACATCAACAACCAGAGCAACAAGAGCAACAAGTGCAACAAGAACAACAAGAACAACAAGCACAACAAGAACAACAAGAACAACAAGAACAACAAGAACAACAACAACAACAAGAACAACAAGGACAATAAGAACAACAAGAAGAACGAGAACAACGAGAACAACGAGAACAACGAGAACAACGAGAACAACGAGAACAACGAGAACAACGAGGACAACGAGAACAACGAGAACAACGAGAACAACGAGAAACAACGAGGACAACGAGATCAAAGAGAACAACAAGAATAACAAGAACAACAAGAACAACCGGAACAGCAAGAAGAACAACAAGAACAACAAGAACAACAAGAACAACAACAACAACAAGAACAACAAGAACAACAAGAACAACAAGAACATCGAGAACAACGAGAACAACGAGAACAACGAGAACAACGAGAACAACGAGAAACAACGAGGACAACGTGATCAAAGAGAACAACAAGAATAACAAGAAGAACAAGAACAACCGGAACAGCAAGAAGAACAACAAGAACAACAAGAACAACAAGAACAACAATAACAACAAGAACAACAAGAACAACAAGAACAACAATAACAACAAGAGCAACAAGAACAACAAGAATAACAAGAACAACAAGAACAACAAGAACAACAAGAACAACAAGAACAACAAGAACAACAAGAACAACAAGAACAACAAGAACAACAAGAACAACAAGAACAACAAGAACAACAAGAACAACAACAAGAACAACAAGAACAACAAGAAGAACAAGAACAACAAGAACAACAAGAACAACAACAACAACAAGAACAACAAGAACAACAAGAACAACAAGAACAACGAGAACAACGAGAACAACGAGAACAACGAGAACAACGAGAACAACGAGGACAACGAGAACAACGAGAACAACGAGGACAACGAGAACAACGAGAACAACGAGAACAACGAGAACAACAAGAACAACAAGAGCAACAAGAACAACAAGAGCAACAAGAGCAACAAGAGCAACAAGAACAACAAGATCTACAAGAACAATAAGCACAACAAGAACAACAATGACAACAACAACAAGAACAACAACGACAACAACAACAACAACAACAACAAGAACAACAAGAGCAACAAGAACAACAAGAACAACAAGAACAACCGGAACAGCAAGAACGACAAGAAAAAACAGAACAACAACAACAAGAACAACTAGAACAAGAACAAGAAGAACAACAAGAACATCAACAACCAGAACAACAAGAACTACAACAGCAACGAGAGCAACAAGAACAACAAGGACAACAAGAACAACAAGAACAACAAGACCAACAAGAACAACAAGAACAACAATAACAAGAACAGCAAGAACAACAACAACATTAACAACAAGAACATCAACAACCAGAGCAACAAGAGCAACAAGAGCAACAAGTGCAACAAGAACAACAATAACAACAAGAACAACAAGAACAACAAGAATAACAAGAACAAGAAGAACAACAAGAACAACAAGAACAACAAGAACAACAACAAGAAGAACAACAAGAATAACAAGAACAACAAGAAGAACAAGAAGAACAACAACAAGAACAACAACAACAACAACAACTAGAACAAGAAGAACAAGAAGAACAACAAGAACACCAAGAACAACAAGAACAACAAGAACAACAAGAACAACAAGAACAACAAGAACAACAAGATCAACAAGATCAACAAGAACAACAAGAACAACAAGGAGAACAAGAACAACAAGAACAACAAGAACAACAAGAACAACAAGAGCAACAAGAACAACAAGAACAACAAGAACAACAAGAACAACAAGAACAACAAGAGCAACAAGAACAACAAGAACAACAAGAACAACCGGAACAACAAGAACGACAAGAAAAACCAGAACAACAACAACAAGAACAACTAGAACAAGAACAAGAAGAACAACAAGAACGACAACAACCAGAACAACAAGAACTACAACAGCAACGAGAGCAACAAGAACAACAAGATCAACAACAACAACAAGAACAGCAAGAACAACAACAACATTAACAACATTAACAACAAGAACATCAACAACCAGAGCAACAAGAGCAACAAGAGCAACAAGTGCAACAAGAACAACAAGAACAACAAGAACAACAACAACAACAAGAACAACAAGAACAACAACAAGAACAACAAGAACAACAAGAAGAACAAGAACAACAAGAACAACAAGAACAACAACAACAACAAGAACAACAAGAACAACAAGAACAACAAGAACAACAAGAACAACGAGAACAACGAGAACAACGAGAACAACGAGAACAACGAGAACAACGAGGACAACGAGAACAACGAGAACAACGAGAACAACGAGAACAACAAGAACAACAAGAGCAACAAGAACAACAAGAGCAACAAGAGCAACAAGAGCAACAAGAACAACAAGATCTACAAGAACAATAAGCACAACAAGAACAACAATGACAACAACAACAAGAACAACAACGACAACAACAACAACAACAACAACAAGAACAACAAGAGCAACAAGAACAACAAGAACAACAAGAACAACCGGAACAACAAGGACGACAAGAAAAAACAGAACAACAACAACAAGAACAACTAGAACAAGAACAAGAAGAACAACAAGAACATCAACAACCAGAACAACAAGAACTACAACAGCAACGAGAGCAACAAGAACAACAAGATCAACAAGGACAACAAGAACAACAAGAACAACAAGACCAACAAGAACAACAAGAACAACAACAACAAGAACAGCAAGAACAACAACAACATTAACAACAAGAACATCAACAACCAGAGCAACAAGAGCAACAAGAGCAACAAGTGCAACAAGAACAACAATAACAACAAGAACAACAAGAACAACAAGAATAACAAGAACAAGAAGAACAACAAGAACAACAAGAACAACAAGAACAACAAGAACAACAACAAGAAGAACAACAAGAATAACAAGAACAACAAGAAGAACAAGAAGAACAACAACAAGAACAACAACAACAACAACAACTAGAACAAGAAGAACAAGAAGAACAACAAGAACACCAAGAACAACAAGAACAACAAGAACAACAAGAACAACAAGAACAACAAGATCAACAAGATCAACAAGAACAACAAGAACAACAAGGAGAACAAGAACAACAAGAACAACAAGAACAAGAACAACAAGAGCAACAAGAACAACAAGAACAACAAGAACAACAAGAACAACAAGAACAACAAGAACAACAAGAGCAACAAGAACAACAAGAACAACAAGAACAATCGGAACAACAAGAACGACAAGAAAAACCAGAACAACAACAACAAGAACAACTAGAACAAGAACAAGAAGAACAACAAGAACGACAACAACCAGAACAACAAGAACTACAACAGCAACGAGAGCAACAAGAACAACAAGATCAACAAGAACAACAAGAACAACAACAACAACAACAACAAGAACAGCAAGAACAACAACAACATTAACAACAAGAACATCAACAACATTAACAACAAGAACATCAACAACCAGAGCAACAAGAGCAACAAGAGCAACAAGTGCAACAAGAACAACAAGAACAACAAGAACAACAACAACAACAAGAACAACAAGATCAACAAGAACATCGAGAACAACGAGAACAACGAGAACAACGAGAACAACGAGAACAACGAGAACAACGAGAAACAACGAGGACAACGTGATCAAAGAGAACAACAAGAATAACAAGAAGAACAAGAACAACCGGAACAGCAAGAAGAACAACAAGAACAACAAGAACAACAAGAACAACAAGAACATCAAGAACAACAATATCAACAATAACAACAAGAACAACAAGAACAACAATAACAACAAGAACAACAAGAACAACAAGAATAACAAGAACAACAAGAACAACAAGAACAACAAGGACAACAAGAACAACAAGAACAACAACAACAACAAGAACAACAAGAACAACGAGAACAACGAGAACAACGAGAACAACGAGAACAACGAGAACAACGAGAACAACGAGGACAACGAGAACAACGAGAACAACGAGAACAACGAGAACAACAAGAACAACAAGAGCAACAAGAACAACAAGAGCAACAAGAGCAACAAGAGCAACAAGAACAACAAGATCTACAAGAACAATAAGCACAACAAGAACAACAATGACAACAACAACAAGAACAACAACGACAACAACAACAACAACAAGAACAACAAGAGCAACAAGAGCAACAAGAACAACAAGAACAACAAGAACAACCGGAACAACAAGAACGACAAGGAAAACCAGAACAACAACAACAAGAACAACTAGAACAAGAACAAGAAGAACAACAAGAACAACAACAACCAGAACAACAAGAACTACAACAGCAACGAGAGCAACAAGAACAACAAGATCAACAAGAACAACAAGAACAACAAGAACAACAAGACCAACAAGAACAACAAGAACAACAACAACAAGAACAGCAAGAACAACAACAACATTAACAACAAGAACATCAACAACCAGAGCAACAAGAGCAACAAGAGCAACAAGTGCAACAAGAACAACAAGAACAACAAGCACAACAAGAACAACAAGAACAACAACAACAACAACAACAAGAACAACAAGAACAACAAGAACAACAAGAACAACGAGAACAACGAGAACAACGAGAACAACGAGAACAACGAGAACAACGAGAACAACGAGAACAACGAGGACAACGAGAACAACGAGAACAACGAGAACAACGAGAAACAACGAGGACAACGAGATCAAAGAGAACAACAAGAATAACAAGAACAACAAGAACAACCGGAACAGCAAGAAGAACAACAAGAACAACAAGAACAACAAGAACAACAAGAACAACAAGAACAACAAGAACAACAAGAACAACAAGAACAACAAGATCAACAAAAACAACAAGAACAACAAGAACAACAAGAACAACAATAACAACAAGAACAACAAGAACAACAAGAACAACAAGAACAACAACAAGAAGAACAACAAGAACAACAAGAACAACAAGAAGAACAAGTAGAACAACAACAAGAACAATAACAACAACAACAACTAGAACAAGAAGAACAAGAAGAACAACAAGAACACCAAGAACAACAAGAACAACAAGAACAACAAGAACAACAAGATCAACAAGATCAACAAGAACAACAAGAACAACAAGGAGAACAAGAACAACAAGAACAACAAGAGCAACAAGAGCAACAAGAACAACAAGAACAACAAGAACAACAAGAACAACAAGAACAACAAGAGCAACAAGAACAACAAGAACAACAAGAACAACCGGAACAACAAGAACGACAAGAAAAACCAGAACAACAACAACAAGAACAACTAGAACAAGAACAAGAAGAACAACAAGAACGACAACAACCAGAACAACAAGAACTACAACAGCAACGAGAGCAACAAGAACAACAAGAACAACAAGAACAACAAGAACATCGAGAACAACGAGAACAACGAGAACAACGAGAACAACGAGAAACAACGAGGACAACGTGATCAAAGAGAACAACAAGAATAACAAGAAGAACAAGAACAACCGGAACAGCAAGAAGAACAACAAGAACAACAAGAACAACAAGAACAACAAGAACAACAAGAACAACAAGAACAACAAGAACAACAAGAACAACAAGAACAACAAGAACAACAAGAACAACAATAACAACAAGAACAACAAGAACAACAAGAATAACAAGAACAACAAGAACAACAAGAACAACAAGAACTACAAGAACAACAAGAACAACAAGAACAACGAGAACAACGAGAACAACGAGAACAACGAGAACAACGAGAACAACGAGAACAACGAGAACAACGAGGACAACGAGAACAACGAGAACAACGAGAACAACGAGAACAACAAGAACAACAAGAGCAACAAGAACAACAAGAGCAACAAGAGCAACAAGAGCAACAAGAACAACAAGATCTACGAGAACAATAAGCACAACAAGAACAACAATGACAACAACAACAAGAACAACAACGACAACAACAACAACAACAACAACAACAAGAACAACAAGAGCAACAAGAACAACAAGAACAACAAGAACAACCGGAACAACAAGAACGACAAGAAAAACCAGAACAACAACAACAAGAACAACTAGAACAAGAACCAGAAGAACAACAAGAACAACAACAACCAGAACAACAAGAACTACAACAGCAACGAGAGCAACAAGAACAACAAGATCAACAAGAACAACAAGAACAACAAGAACAACAAGACCAACAAGAACAACAAGAACAACAACAACAAGAACAGCAAGAACAACAACAACATTAACAACAAGAACATCAACAACCAGAGCAACAAGAGCAACAAGAGCAACAAGTGCAACAAGAACAACAAGAACAACAAGCACAACAAGAACAACAAGAACAACAAGAACAACAACAACAACAAGAACAACAAGAACAACAAGAACACCGAGAACAACGAGAACAACGAGAACAACGAGAACAACGAGAACAACGAGAACAACGAGGACAACGAGAACAACGAGAACAACGAGAACAACGAGAAACAACGAGGACAACGAGATCAAAGAGAACAACAAGAATAACAAGAACAACAAGAACAACCGGAACAGCAAGAAGAACAACAAGAACAACAAGAACAACAAGAACAACAAGAACAACGAGAACAACGAGAACAACGAGGACAACGAGAACAACGAGAACAACGAGAACAACGAGAAACAACGAGGACAACGAGATCAAAGAGAACAACAAGAATAACAAGAACAACAAGAACAACCGGAACAGCAAGAAGAACAACAAGAACAACAAGAACAACAAGAACAACAAGAACAACAAGAACAACAAGAACAACAAGAACAACAAGAACAACAAGATCAACAAAAACAACAAGAACAACAAGAACAACAAGAACAACAATAACAACAAGAACAACAAGAACAACAAGAACAACAAGAATAACAAGAACAACAAGAACAACAAGAACAACAAGAACAACAACAAGAAGAACAACAAGAACAACAAGAACAACAACAAGAACAAGAAGAACAACAACAAGAACAACAACAACAACAACAACTAGAACAAGAAGAACAACAAGAACACCAAGAACAACAAGAACAACAAGAACAACAAGAACAACAAGATCAACAAGATCAACAAGAACAACAAGGAGAACAAGAACAACAAGAACAACAAGAACAACAAGAGCAACAAGAACAACAAGAACAACAAGAACAACAAGAACAACAAGAACAACAAGAGCAACAAGAACAACAAGAACAACAAGAACAACCGGAACAACAGGAACGACAAGAAAAACCAGAACAACAACAACAAGAACAACTAGAACAAGAACAAGAAGAACAACAAGAACGACAACAACCAGAACAACAAGAACTACAACAGCAACGAGAGCAACAAGAACAACAAGATCAACAAGAACAACAAGAACAACAAGAACAACAACAACAAGAACAGCAAGAACAACAACAACATTAACAACAAGAACATCAACAACATTAACAACAAGAACATCAACAACCAGAGCAACAAGAGCAACAAGAGCAACAAGTGCAACAAGAACAACAAGAACAACAAGCACAACAAGAACAACAAGAACAACAAGAACAACAAGAACAACAAGAATAACAAGAACAACAAGAACAACAAGAACAACAAGAACAACAAGAACAACCGGAACAACAAGAACGACAAGAAAAACCAGAACAACAACAACAAGTACAACTAGAACAAGAACAAGAAGAACAACAAGAACGACAACAACCAGAACAACAAGAACTACAACAGCAACGAGAGCAACAAGAACAACAAGAACAACAAGCACAACAAGAACAACAAGAACAACAAGAACAACAACAACAACAAGAACAACAAGAACAACAAGAACAACGAGAACAACGAGAACAACGAGAACAACGAGAACAACGAGAACAACGAGAACAACGAGGACAACGAGAACAACGAGAACAACGAGAACAACGAGAAACAACGAGGACAACGAGATCAAAGAGAACAACAAGAATAACAAGAACAACAAGAACAACCGGAACAGCAAGAAGAACAACAAGAACAACAAGAACAACAAGAACAACAAGAACAACGAGAACAACGAGAACAACGAGGACAACGAGAACAACGAGAACAACGAGAACAACGAGAAACAACGAGGACAACGAGATCAAAGAGAACAACAAGAATAACAAGAACAACAAGAACAACCGGAACAGCAAGAAGAACAACAAGAACAACAAGAACAACAAGAACAACAAGAACAACAAGAACAACAAGAACAACAAGAACAACAAGATCAACAAAAACAACAAGAACAACAAGAACAACAAGAACAACAATAACAACAAGAACAACAAGAACAACAAGAACAACAAGAATAACAAGAACAACAAGAACAACAAGAACAACAAGAACAACAACAAGAAGAACAACAAGAACAACAAGAACAACAACAAGAACAAGAAGAACAACAACAAGAACAACAACAACAACAACAACTAGAACAAGAAGAACAACAAGAACACCAAGAACAACAAGAACAACAAGAACAACAAGAACAACAAGATCAACAAGATCAACAAGAACAACAAGGAGAACAAGAACAACAAGAACAACAAGAACAACAAGAGCAACAAGAACAACAAGAACAACAAGAACAACAAGAACAACAAGAACAACAAGAGCAACAAGAACAACAAGAACAACAAGAACAACCGGAACAACAGGAACGACAAGAAAAACCAGAACAACAACAACAAGAACAACTAGAACAAGAACAAGAAGAACAACAAGAACGACAACAACCAGAACAACAAGAACTACAACAGCAACGAGAGCAACAAGAACAACAAGATCAACAAGAACAACAAGAACAACAAGAACAACAACAACAAGAACAGCAAGAACAACAACAACATTAACAACAAGAACATCAACAACATTAACAACAAGAACATCAACAACCAGAGCAACAAGAGCAACAAGAGCAACAAGTGCAACAAGAACAACAAGAACAACAAGCACAACAAGAACAACAAGAACAACAAGAACAACAAGAACAACAAGAATAACAAGAACAACAAGAACAACAAGAACAACAAGAACAACAAGAACAACCGGAACAACAAGAACGACAAGAAAAACCAGAACAACAACAACAAGTACAACTAGAACAAGAACAAGAAGAACAACAAGAACGACAACAACCAGAACAACAAGAACTACAACAGCAACGAGAGCAACAAGAACAACAAGAACAACAAGATCAACAAGATCAACAAGAACAACAAGAACAACAAGAACAACAAGAGCAACAAGCACAACAAGAACAACAAGGACAACAACAACAAGAACAACAAGGACAACAAGAACAACAAGAACAACAAGAGCAACAAGAACAACAAGAACAACAAGAACAACAAGAACAACAAGAACAACAAGAACAAGAACAACAAGAACAACCGGAACAACAAGAACAACAAGAACAACCGGAACAACAACAACAACAAGGACAACTAGAACAACAACAAGAAGAACAACAAGAACAACATGAACAACAAGAACAACAAGAACAACAAGAACAACAAGAACAACAGGAACAACAAGAACAACAAGAACAACAAGAACAACAAGAACAACAAGAACAACAAGAACAACAAGAACAACAAGAACAACAAGAACAACAAGAACAACAAGAACAACAAGAACAACAAGAACAACACGAACAACAAGAACAACAAGAACAACAAGAACAACAAGAACAACAAGAACAACCAGAACAACAACAACAAGGACAACTAGAACAACAACAAGAAGAACAACAAGAACAACAAGAACAACAAGAACAACAACAACAACAAGAACAACCAGAACAACGAGAACAACGAGAACAACGAGAACAACGAGAACAACGAGAACAACGAGAACAACGAGAACAACGAGAACAACGAGGACAACGAGAACAACGAGAACAACGAGAACAACGAGAACAACATGAACAACAAGAACAACAAGAACAACAAGAACAACAAGAACAACAGGAACAACAAGAACAACAAGAACAACAAGAACAACAAGAACAACAAGAACAACAAGAACAACAAGAACAACAAGAACAACAAGAACAACAAGAACAACAAGAACAACAAGAACAACAAGAACAACAAGAACAACAAGAACAACAAGAACAACAAGAACAACACGAACAACAAGAACAACAAGAACAACAAGAACAACAAGAACAACAAGAACAACAATAACAACAAGAACAACAAGAACAACAAGAATAACAAGAACAACAAGAACAACAAGAACAACAAGAACAACAAGAACAACAAGAACAACAAGAACAACACGAACAACAAGAACAACAACAAGAAGAACAACAAGAACAACAAGAACAACAACAAGAACAAGAAGAACAACAACAAGAACAACAACAACAACAACAACTAGAACAAGAAGAACAACAACAAGAACAAGAAGAACAAGAAGAACAACAACAAGAACAACAAGGAGAACAAGAACAACAAGAACAACAAGAACAACAAGAGCAACAAGAACAACAAGAACAACAGGAACAACAAGAACAACAAGAACAACAAGAACAACAAGAACAACAAGAACAACAAGAACAACAAGAACAACAAGAACAACAAGAACAACAAGAACAACAAGAACAACAAGAACAACAAGAACAACAAGAACAACACGAACAACAAGAACAACAAGAACAACAAGAACAACAAGAACAACAAGAACAACAATAACAACAAGAACAACAAGAACAACAAGAATAACAAGAACAACAAGAACAACAAGAACAACAAGAACAACAAGAACAACAAGAACAACACGAACAACAAGAACAACAACAAGAAGAACAACAAGAACAACAAGAACAACAACAAGAACAAGAAGAACAACAACAAGAACAACAACAACAACAACAACTAGAACAAGAAGAACAAGAAGAACAACAAGAACACCAAGAACAACAAGAACAACAAGAACAACAAGAACAACAAGATCAACAAGATCAACAAGAACAACAAGGAGAACAAGAACAACAAGAACAACAAGAACAACAAGAGCAACAAGAACAACAAGAACAACAAGAACAACAAGAACAACAAGAACAACAAGAGCAACAAGAACAACAAGAACAACAAGAACAACCGGAACAACAAGAACGACAAGAAAAACCAGAACAACAACAACAAGAACAACTAGAACAAGAACAAGAAGAACAACAAGAACGACAACAACCAGAACAACAAGAACTACAACAGCAACGAGAGCAACAAGAACAACAAGATCAACAAGAACAACAAGAACAACAAGAACAACAACAACAAGAACAGCAAGAACAACAACAACATTAACAACAAGAACATCAACAACATTAACAACAAGAACATCAACAACCAGAGCAACAAGAGCAACAAGAGCAACAAGTGCAACAAGAACAACAAGAACAACAAGCACAACAAGAACAACAAGAACAACAAGAACAACAAGAATAACAAGAACAACAAGAACAACAAGAACAACAAGAACAACAAGAACAACCGGAACAACAAGAACGACAAGAAAAACCAGAACAACAACAACAAGAACAACTAGAACAAGAACAAGAAGAACAACAAGAACGACAACAACCAGAACAACAAGAACTACAACAGCAACGAGAGCAACAAGAACAACAAGAACAACAAGATTAACAAGATCAACAAGAACAACAAGAACAACAAGAACAACAAGAGCAACAAGCACAACAAGAACAACAAGGACAACAACAACAAGAACAACAAGGACAACATCATCAACAACAACAACAAGAACAACATGAACAGTGAGAACAACAAGAACAACAAGAACAACAAGAACATCAAGAACAGCAAGAACAACAAGAACAACAAGAACAACAAGAACAACAAGAACAAGAACAACCGGAACAACAAGAACAACAAGAACAACAAGTACAACAAGAACAACAAGAACAACAAGAACAACAAGAGCAACAAGCACAACAAGAACAACAAGGACAACAACAACAAGAACAACAAGGACAACATCATCAACAACAGCAACAAGAACAACATGAACAGTAAGAACAACAAGAACAACAAGAACAACAAGAACAACAAGAACAACAAGAACAACAAGAACAACAAGAACAACAAGAACAACAAGAACAACAAGAACAACAAGAACAACAAGAACAACAAGAACAACAAGAACAACAAGAACAACACGAACAACAAGAACAACAAGAACAACAAGAACAACAAGAACAACAAGAACAACAAGAACAACAAGAACAACAAGAACAACAAGAACAACAAGAGCAACAAGAACAACAAGAACAACAAGAACAACAAGAACAACAAGAACAACAAGAACAAGAACAACAAGAACAACCGGAACAACAAGAACAACAAGAACAACCGGAACAACAACAACAACAAGGACAACTAGAACAACAACAAGAAGAACAACAAGAACAACATGAACAACAAGAACAACAAGAACAACAAGAACAACAAGAAGAACAAGAACAACAGGAACAACAAGAACAACAAGAACAACAAGAACAACAAGAACAACAAGAACAACAAGAACAACAAGAACAACAAGAACAACAAGAACAACAAGAACAACAAGAACAACAAGAACAACAAGAACAACACGAACAACACGAACAACAAGAACAACAAGAACAACAAGAACAACAAGAACGACAAGAGCAACAAGAGCAACAACAACAAGAACAACAAGAACAACAAGAACAACAAGAACAACAAGGAGAACAAGAACAACAAGAACAACCGGAACAACAAGAACGACAAGAAAAACCAGAACAACAACAACAAGAACAACTAGAACAAGAACAAGAAGAACAACAAGAACAACAACAACCAGAACAACAAGAACTACAACAGCAACGAGAGAAACAAGAACAACAAGATCAACAAGAACATCAAGAACAACAAGAACAACAAGAACAACAACAACAAGAACAGCAAGAACAATAACGACATTAACAACAAGAACATCAACAACCAGAGCAGCAAGAGCAACAAGAGCAACATGTGCAACAAGAACAACAAGAACAACAAGCACAACAAGAGCAACAAGAGCAACAAGAGCAACAAGAACAACAAGATCAACAGGAGCAACAACAACAACAACAACAACAAGAACAACAACAACAACAAGAACAACAAGAACAACAAGAACAACGAGAACAACAAGAACGACAAGAGCAACAAGAACAACAAGAACAACAAGAACAACAAGAACAACAAGAACAACAAGAACAACAAGAACAACAAGAACAACAAGAACAACCGGAACAACAAGAACGACAAGAAAAACCAGAACAACAACAACAAGAACAACTAGAACAAGAACAAGAAGAACAACAACAACCAGAACAACAAGAACTACAACAGCAACGAGAGCAACAAGAACAACAAGATCAACAAGAACAACAAGAACAACAAGAGCAACAAGAACAACAACAACAAGAACAGCAAGAACAACAACAACATTAACAACAAGAACATCAACAACCAGAGCAACAAGAGCAACAAGAGCAACAAGTGCAACAAGAACAACAAGATCAACAAGCACAACAAGAACAACAAGAACAACAAGAGCAGCAAGAGCAACAAGAACAACAAGAACAACAGGAACAACAAGGACAACAACAACAAGAACAACAAGGACAACATCATCAACAACAACAACAAGAACAACATGAACAGTAAGAACAACAAGAACAACAAGAGCAACAAGAAGAACAAGAACAACAAGAACAACAAGGACAACATCATCAACAACAACAACAAGAACAACATGAACAGTGAGAGCAACAAGAACAACAAGAACAACGAGAAGAACAAGAACAACGAGAACAACAAGAACAACAACAACAACAAGAACAACAAGAACAGCAAGAACAACAAGAACAACAAGAACAACAAGAACAACGAGAACAACGAGAACAACGAGAACAACGAGAACAACGAGAACAACGAGAACAACGAGATCAACGAGAACAACGAGAACAACGAGAACAACGAGAACAACAAGAACAACAAGAACAACAAGAACAACAAGAACAACAACAAGAACAACAAGAACAACAACAAGAACATCAAGAACAACAAGAACAACAAGAGCAACAAGAGCAACAAGAGCAACAAGAACAACAAGAACAACAAGAACAACAAGATCAACAAGCACAACAAGAACAACAAGGACAACAAAAAAAAGAACAACAAGGACAAGGACAACAACAACAACAACAACAAAAACAACAACAACATGAACAACAAGAACATCAACAACCAGAACAACAAGAACAACAACAGCAACAAGAGCAACAAGAGCAACAAAAGCAACAAGAGCAACAAGAGCAACAAGAACAACAAGAGCAACAAGGAGAACAAGAACAACAAGAACAACCGGAACAACAAGAACGACAAGAAAAACCAGAACAACAACAACAAGAACAACTAGAACAAGAACAAGAAGAACAACAAGAACAACAACAACCAGAACAACAAGAACTACAACAGCAACGAGAGAAACAAGAACAACAAGATCAACAAGAACATCAAGAACAACAAGAACAACAAGATCAACAAGATCAACAAGAACAACAAGAACAACAAGAACAACAAGAGCAACAAGCACAACAAGAACAACAAGGACAACAACAACAAGAACAACAAGGACAACATCATCAACAACAACAACAAGAACAACATGAACAGTGAGAACAACAAGAACAACAAGAACAACAAGAACATCAAGAACAGCAAGAACAACAAGAACAACAAGAACAACAAGAACAAGAACAACCGGAACAACAAGAACAACAAGAACAACAAGTACAACAAGAACAACAAGAACAACAAGAACAACAAGAGCAACAAGCACAACAAGAACAACAAGGACAACAACAACAAGAACAACAAGGACAACATCATCAACAACAGCAACAAGAACAACATGAACAGTAAGAACAACAAGAACAACAAGAACAACAAGAACAACAACAACAACAAGAACAACAACAACAACAAGAACAACAAGAACAACAAGAACAACGAGAACAACAAGAACGACAAGAGCAACAAGAACAACAAGAACAACAAGAACAACAAGAACAACAAGAACAACAAGAACAACAAGAACAACAAGAACAACCGGAACAACAAGAACGACAAGAAAAACCAGAACAACAACAACAAGAACAACTAGAACAAGAACAAGAAGAACAACAAGAACAACAACAACCAGAACAACAAGAACTACAACAGCAACGAGAGCAACAAGAACAACAAGATCAACAAGAACAACAAGAACAACAAGAGCAACAAGAACAACAACAACAAGAACAGCAAGAACAACAACAACATTAACAACAAGAACATCAACAACCAGAGCAACAAGAGCAACAAGAGCAACAAGTGCAACAAGAACAACAAGATCAACAAGCACAACAAGAACAACAAGAACAACAAGAGCAGCAAGAGCAACAAGAACAACAAGAACAACAGGAACAACAAGGACAACAACAACAAGAACAACAAGGACAACATCATCAACAACAACAACAAGAACAACATGAACAGTAAGAACAACAAGAACAACAAGAGCAACAAGAAGAACAAGAACAACAAGAACAACAAGGACAACATCATCAACAACAACAACAAGAACAACATGAACAGTGAGAGCAACAAGAACAACAAGAACAACGAGAAGAACAAGAACAACGAGAACAACAAGAACAACAACAACAACAAGAACAACAAGAACAGCAAGAACAACAAGAACAACAAGAACAACAAGAACAACGAGAACAACGAGAACAACGAGAACAACGAGAACAACGAGAACAACGAGAACAACGAGATCAACGAGAACAACGAGAACAACGAGAACAACGAGAACAACAAGAACAACAAGAACAACAAGAACAACAAGAACAACAACAAGAACAACAAGAACAACAACAAGAACATCAAGAACAACAAGAACAACAAGAGCAACAAGAGCAACAAGAGCAACAAGAACAACAAGAACAACAAGATCAACAAGCACAACAAGAACAACAAGGACAACAAAAAAAAGAACAACAAGGACAAGGACAACAACAACAACAACAACAAAAACAACAACAACATGAACAACAAGAACATCAACAACCAGAACAACAAGAACAACAACAGCAACAAGAGCAACAAGAACAACAAAAGCAACAAGAGCAACAAGAGCAACAAGAACAACAAGAGCAACAAGAGCAACAAGAGCAACAAGAACAACAAGATCTACAAGACCAACAAGCACAACAAGAACAACAATGACAACTACAACAAGAACAACAAGGACAACAACAACAACAACAACAAGAACAACAAGAACAACATGAACAGTAAGAACAACAAGAACAACAAGAACAACATGGAGAACAAGAACAACAAGAACAACAAGAACAACAAGAGCAACAAGAACAACAAGAACAACAAGAACAACAAGAACAACAAGAACAACAAGAACAAACGGAACAACAAGAACGACAAGAAAAAACCAGAACAACAACAACAAGAACAACTAGAACAAGAACAAGAAGAACAACAAGAACAACAACAACCAGAACAACAAGAACTACAACAGCAACGAGAGCAACAAGAACAACAAGATCAACAAGAACAACAAGAACAACAAGAACAACAACAACAAGAACAGCAAGAACAACAACAACATTAACAACAAGAACATCAACAACCAGAGCAACAAGAGCAACAAGAGCAACAAGTGCAACAAGAACAACAAGAACAACAAGCACAACAAGAACAACAAGAACAACAAGAGCAACAAGAGCAACAAGAACAACAAGAACAACAGGAACAACAACAACAACAACAACAACAACAACAACAAGAACAACAAGAACAACAAGAACAACAAGAGCAACGAGAACAACGAGAACAACGAGAACAACGAGAACAACGAGAACAACGAGAACAACGAGGACAACGAGAACAACGAGAACAACGAGAACAACGAGAACAACGAGTACAACGAGAACAACGAGAACAACGAGATCAACGATATCAACGAGAACAACGAGAACAACGAGAACAACGAGAACAACAAGAACAACAAGAACAACAAGAACAACAAGAACAACAACAAGAACAACAAGAACAACAACAAGAACAACAAGAACAACAAGAACAACAAGAACAACAAGAACAACAAGAACAACACGAACAACAAGAACGACAAGAGCAACAAGAGCAACAAGAGCAACAACAGCAGCAAGAGCAACCAGAGCAACAAGAACAACAAGAACAACAAGAACAACAAGATCAACAAGATCAACAGGAACAACAAGAACAACAAGAACAACAAGAACAACAAGCACAACAAGAACAACAAGGACAACAACAACAAGAACAACAAGGACAACATCATCAACAGCAACAACAAGAACAACATGAACAGTAAGAACAACAAGAACAACAAGAGCAACAAGATCAACAAGAACAACAAGAACAACAAGGACAACATCATCAACAACAACAACAAGAACAATATGAACAGTAAGAGCAACAAGAACAACAAGAACAACGAGAAGAACAAGAACAACGAGAACAACAAGAACAACAACAACAACAAGAACAACAAGAACAACGAGAACAACGAGAACAACGAGAACAGCGAGAACAACGAGAACAACGAGGACAACGAGAACAACGAGGACAACGAGAACAACGAGAACAACGAGAACAACGAGAGCAACGAGAACAACGAGAACAACGAGAACAACGAGAACAACGAGAACAACGAGAACAACGAGAACAACGAGATCAACGAGAACAACGAGATCAACGACAACAACGAAAACAACGAGAACAACGAGAACAACAAGAACAACTTGAACAACAAGAACAACAAGAACAACAACAAGAACAACAAGAACAACAACAAGAACAACAAGAACAACAAGAACAAGATCAACAAGAACAACAAGAGCAACAAGAGCAACAAGAGCAACAAGAGCAACAAGAACAACAAGATCAACAAGATAAACAGGAACAACAAGAACAACAAGCACAACAAGAACAACAAGGACAACAACAACAAGAACAACAAGGACAACATCATCAACAACAACAACAAGAACAACAAGGACACCATCATCAACAACAACAACAAGAACAACATGACCAGTAAGAACAACAAGAACAACAAGAACAACAAGAGCAACAAGAACAACAAGAGCAACAAGAGCAACAAGAGCAACAAGAACAACAAGATCTACGAGAACAATAAGCACAACAAGAACAACAATGACAACAACAACAAGAACAACAACGACAACAACAACAACAACAACAACAACAACAAGAACAACAAGAGCAACAAGAACAACAAGAACAACAAGAACAACCGGAACAACAAGAACGACAAGAAAAACCAGAACAACAACAACAAGAACAACTAGAACAAGAACCAGAAGAACAACAAGAACAACAAGAACAACGAGAACAACAAGAACGACAAGAGCAACAAGAACAACAAGAACAACAAGAACAACAAGAACAACAAGAACAACAAGAACAACAAGAACAACAAGAACAACCGGAACAACAAGAACGACAAGAAAAACCAGAACAACAACAACAAGAACAACTAGAACAAGAACAAGAAGAACAACAAGAACAACAACAACCAGAACAACAAGAACTACAACAGCAACGAGAGCAACAAGAACAACAAGATCAACAAGAACAACAAGAACAACAAGAGCAACAAGAACAACAACAACAAGAACAGCAAGAACAACAACAACATTAACAACAAGAACATCAACAACCAGAGCAACAAGAGCAACAAGAGCAACAAGTGCAACAAGAACAACAAGATCAACAAGCACAACAAGAACAACAAGAACAACAAGAGCAGCAAGAGCAACAAGAACAACAAGAACAACAGGAACAACAAGGACAACAACAACAAGAACAACAAGGACAACATCATCAACAACAACAACAAGAACAACATGAACAGTAAGAACAACAAGAACAACAAGAGCAACAAGAAGAACAAGAACAACAAGAACAACAAGGACAACATCATCAACAACAACAACAAGAACAACATGAACAGTGAGAGCAACAAGAACAACAAGAACAACGAGAAGAACAAGAACAACGAGAACAACAAGAACAACAACAACAACAAGAACAACAAGAACAGCAAGAACAACAAGAACAACAAGAACAACAAGAACAACGAGAACAACGAGAACAACGAGAACAACGAGAACAACGAGAACAACGAGAACAACGAGATCAACGAGAACAACGAGAACAACGAGAACAACGAGAACAACAAGAACAACAAGAACAACAAGAACAACAAGAACAACAACAAGAACAACAAGAACAACAACAAGAACATCAAGAACAACAAGAACAACAAGAGCAACAAGAGCAACAAGAGCAACAAGAACAACAAGAACAACAAGATCAACAAGCACAACAAGAACAACAAGGACAACAAAAAAAAGAACAACAAGGACAAGGACAACAACAACAACAACAACAAAAACAACAACAACATGAACAACAAGAACATCAACAACCAGAACAACAAGAACAACAACAGCAACAAGAGCAACAAGAACAACAAAAGCAACAAGAGCAACAAGAGCAACAAGAACAACAAGAGCAACAAGAGCAACAAGAGCAACAAGAACAACAAGATCTACAAGACCAACAAGCACAACAAGAACAACAATGACAACTACAACAAGAACAACAAGGACAACAACAACAACAACAACAAGAACAACAAGAACAACATGAACAGTAAGAACAACAAGAACAACAAGAACAACATGGAGAACAAGAACAACAAGAACAACAAGAACAACAAGAGCAACAAGAACAACAAGAACAACAAGAACAACAAGAACAACAAGAACAACAAGAACAAACGGAACAACAAGAACGACAAGAAAAAACCAGAACAACAACAACAAGAACAACTAGAACAAGAACAAGAAGAACAACAAGAACAACAACAACCAGAACAACAAGAACTACAACAGCAACGAGAGCAACAAGAACAACAAGATCAACAAGAACAACAAGAACAACAAGAACAACAACAACAAGAACAGCAAGAACAACAACAACATTAACAACAAGAACATCAACAACCAGAGCAACAAGAGCAACAAGAGCAACAAGTGCAACAAGAACAACAAGAACAACAAGCACAACAAGAACAACAAGAACAACAAGAGCAACAAGAGCAACAAGAACAACAAGAACAACAGGAACAACAACAACAACAACAACAACAACAACAACAAGAACAACAAGAACAACAAGAACAACAAGAGCAACGAGAACAACGAGAACAACGAGAACAACGAGAACAACGAGAACAACGAGAACAACGAGGACAACGAGAACAACGAGAACAACGAGAACAACGAGAACAACGAGTACAACGAGAACAACGAGAACAACGAGATCAACGATATCAACGAGAACAACGAGAACAACGAGAACAACGAGAACAACAAGAACAACAAGAACAACAAGAACAACAAGAACAACAACAAGAACAACAAGAACAACAACAAGAACAACAAGAACAACAAGAACAACAAGAACAACAAGAACAACAAGAACAACACGAACAACAAGAACGACAAGAGCAACAAGAGCAACAAGAGCAACAACAGCAGCAAGAGCAACCAGAGCAACAAGAACAACAAGAACAACAAGAACAACAAGATCAACAAGATCAACAGGAACAACAAGAACAACAAGAACAACAAGAACAACAAGCACAACAAGAACAACAAGGACAACAACAACAAGAACAACAAGGACAACATCATCAACAGCAACAACAAGAACAACATGAACAGTAAGAACAACAAGAACAACAAGAGCAACAAGATCAACAAGAACAACAAGAACAACAAGGACAACATCATCAACAACAACAACAAGAACAATATGAACAGTAAGAGCAACAAGAGCAACAAGAACAACGAGAAGAACAAGAACAACGAGAACAACAAGAACAACAACAACAACAAGAACAACAAGAACAACGAGAACAACGAGAACAACGAGAACAGCGAGAACAACGAGAACAACGAGGACAACGAGAACAACGAGGACAACGAGAACAACGAGAACAACGAGAACAACGAGAGCAACGAGAACAACGAGAACAACGAGAACAACGAGAACAACGAGAACAACGAGAACAACGAGAACAACGAGATCAACGAGAACAACGAGATCAACGACAACAACGAAAACAACGAGAACAACGAGAACAACAAGAACAACTTGAACAACAAGAACAACAAGAACAACAACAAGAACAACAAGAACAACAACAAGAACAACAAGAACAACAAGAACAAGAGCAACAAGAACAACAAGAGCAACAAGAGCAACAAGAGCAACAAGAGCAACAAGAACAACAAGATCAACAAGATAAACAGGAACAACAAGAACAACAAGCACAACAAGAACAACAAGGACAACAACAACAAGAACAACAAGGACAACATCATCAACAACAACAACAAGAACAACAAGGACACCATCATCAACAACAACAACAAGAACAACATGACCAGTAAGAACAACAAGAACAACAAGAACAACAAGAGCAACAAGAACAACAAGAGCAACAAGAGCAACAAGAGCAACAAGAACAACAAGATCTACGAGAACAATAAGCACAACAAGAACAACAATGACAACAACAACAAGAACAACAACGACAACAACAACAACAACAACAACAACAACAAGAACAACAAGAGCAACAAGAACAACAAGAACAACAAGAGCAACAAGAGCAACAAGAGCAACAAGAACAACAAGATCAACAAGATAAACAGGAACAACAAGAACAACAAGCACAACAAGAACAACAAGGACAACAACAACAAGAACAACAAGGACAACATCATCAACAACAACAACAAGAACAACAAGGACACCATCATCAACAACAACAACAAGAACAACATGACCAGTAAGAACAACAAGAACAACAAGAACAACAAGAGCAACAAGAACAACAAGAGCAACAAGAGCAACAAGAGCAACAAGAACAACAAGATCTACGAGAACAATAAGCACAACAAGAACAACAATGACAACAACAACAAGAACAACAACGACAACAACAACAACAACAACAACAACAACAAGAACAACAAGAGCAACAAGAACAACAAGAACAACAAGAACAACCGGAACAACAAGAACGACAAGAAAAACCAGAACAACAACAACAAGAACAACTAGAACAAGAACCAGAAGAACAACAAGAACAACAAGAACAACGAGAACAACAAGAACGACAAGAGCAACAAGAACAACAAGAACAACAAGAACAACAAGAACAACAAGAACAACAAGAACAACAAGAACAACAAGAACAACCGGAACAACAAGAACGACAAGAAAAACCAGAACAACAACAACAAGAACAACTAGAACAAGAACAAGAAGAACAACAAGAACAACAACAACCAGAACAACAAGAACTACAACAGCAACGAGAGCAACAAGAACAACAAGATCAACAAGAACAACAAGAACAACAAGAGCAACAAGAACAACAACAACAAGAACAGCAAGAACAACAACAACATTAACAACAAGAACATCAACAACCAGAGCAACAAGAGCAACAAGAGCAACAAGTGCAACAAGAACAACAAGATCAACAAGCACAACAAGAACAACAAGAACAACAAGAGCAGCAAGAGCAACAAGAACAACAAGAACAACAGGAACAACAAGGACAACAACAACAAGAACAACAAGGACAACATCATCAACAACAACAACAAGAACAACATGAACAGTAAGAACAACAAGAACAACAAGAGCAACAAGAAGAACAAGAACAACAAGAACAACAAGGACAACATCATCAACAACAACAACAAGAACAACATGAACAGTGAGAGCAACAAGAACAACAAGAACAACGAGAAGAACAAGAACAACGAGAACAACAAGAACAACAACAACAACAAGAACAACAAGAACAGCAAGAACAACAAGAACAACAAGAACAACAAGAACAACGAGAACAACGAGAACAACGAGAACAACGAGAACAACGAGAACAACGAGAACAACGAGATCAACGAGAACAACGAGAACAACGAGAACAACGAGAACAACAAGAACAACAAGAACAACAAGAACAACAAGAACAACAACAAGAACAACAAGAACAACAACAAGAACATCAAGAACAACAAGAACAACAAGAGCAACAAGAGCAACAAGAGCAACAAGAACAACAAGAACAACAAGATCAACAAGCACAACAAGAACAACAAGGACAACAAAAAAAAGAACAACAAGGACAAGGACAACAACAACAACAACAACAAAAACAACAACAACATGAACAACAAGAACATCAACAACCAGAACAACAAGAACAACAACAGCAACAAGAGCAACAAGAACAACAAAAGCAACAAGAGCAACAAGAGCAACAAGAACAACAAGAGCAACAAGAGCAACAAGAGCAACAAGAACAACAAGATCTACAAGACCAACAAGCACAACAAGAACAACAATGACAACTACAACAAGAACAACAAGGACAACAACAACAACAACAACAAGAACAACAAGAACAACATGAACAGTAAGAACAACAAGAACAACAAGAACAACATGGAGAACAAGAACAACAAGAACAACAAGAACAACAAGAGCAACAAGAACAACAAGAACAACAAGAACAACAAGAACAACAAGAACAACAAGAACAAACGGAACAACAAGAACGACAAGAAAAAACCAGAACAACAACAACAAGAACAACTAGAACAAGAACAAGAAGAACAACAAGAACAACAACAACCAGAACAACAAGAACTACAACAGCAACGAGAGCAACAAGAACAACAAGATCAACAAGAACAACAAGAACAACAAGAACAACAACAACAAGAACAGCAAGAACAACAACAACATTAACAACAAGAACATCAACAACCAGAGCAACAAGAGCAACAAGAGCAACAAGTGCAACAAGAACAACAAGAACAACAAGCACAACAAGAACAACAAGAACAACAAGAGCAACAAGAGCAACAAGAACAACAAGAACAACAGGAACAACAACAACAACAACAACAACAACAACAACAAGAACAACAAGAACAACAAGAACAACAAGAGCAACGAGAACAACGAGAACAACGAGAACAACGAGAACAACGAGAACAACGAGAACAACGAGGACAACGAGAACAACGAGAACAACGAGAACAACGAGAACAACGAGTACAACGAGAACAACGAGAACAACGAGATCAACGATATCAACGAGAACAACGAGAACAACGAGAACAACGAGAACAACAAGAACAACAAGAACAACAAGAACAACAAGAACAACAACAAGAACAACAAGAACAACAACAAGAACAACAAGAACAACAAGAACAACAAGAACAACAAGAACAACAAGAACAACAAGAACAACACGAACAACAAGAACGACAAGAGCAACAAGAGCAACAAGAGCAACAACAGCAGCAAGAGCAACCAGAGCAACAAGAACAACAAGAACAACAAGAACAACAAGATCAACAAGATCAACAGGAACAACAAGAACAACAAGAACAACAAGAACAACAAGCACAACAAGAACAACAAGGACAACAACAACAAGAACAACAAGGACAACATCATCAACAGCAACAACAAGAACAACATGAACAGTAAGAACAACAAGAACAACAAGAGCAACAAGATCAACAAGAACAACAAGAACAACAAGGACAACATCATCAACAACAACAACAAGAACAATATGAACAGTAAGAGCAACAAGAGCAACAAGAACAACGAGAAGAACAAGAACAACGAGAACAACAAGAACAACAACAACAACAAGAACAACAAGAACAACGAGAACAACGAGAACAACGAGAACAGCGAGAACAACGAGAACAACGAGGACAACGAGAACAACGAGGACAACGAGAACAACGAGAACAACGAGAACAACGAGAGCAACGAGAACAACGAGAACAACGAGAACAACGAGAACAACGAGAACAACGAGAACAACGAGAACAACGAGATCAACGAGAACAACGAGATCAACGACAACAACGAAAACAACGAGAACAACGAGAACAACAAGAACAACTTGAACAACAAGAACAACAAGAACAACAACAAGAACAACAAGAACAACAACAAGAACAACAAGAACAACAACAAGAACAACAAGAACAACAAGAACAAGATCAACAAGAACAACAAGAGCAACAAGAGCAACAAGAGCAACAAGAGCAACAAGAACAACAAGATCAACAAGATAAACAGGAACAACAAGAACAACAAGCACAACAAGAACAACAAGGACAACAACAACAAGAACAACAAGGACAACATCATCAACAACAACAACAAGAACAACAAGGACACCATCATCAACAACAACAACAAGAACAACATGACCAGTAAGAACAACAAGAACAACAAGAACAACAAGAGCAACAAGAACAACAAGAGCAACAAGAGCAACAAGAGCAACAAGAACAACAAGATCTACGAGAACAATAAGCACAACAAGAACAACAATGACAACAACAACAAGAACAACAACGACAACAACAACAACAACAACAACAACAACAAGAACAACAAGAGCAACAAGAACAACAAGAACAACAAGAACAACCGGAACAACAAGAACGACAAGAAAAACCAGAACAACAACAACAAGAACAACTAGAACAAGAACCAGAAGAACAACAAGAACAACAACAACCAGAACAACAAGAACTACAACAGCAACGAGAGCAACAAGAACAACAAGATCAACAAGAACAACAAGAACAACAAGAACAACAAGACCAACAAGAACAACAAGAACAACAACAACAAGAACAGCAAGAACAACAACAACATTAACAACAAGAACATCAACAACCAGAGCAACAAGAGCAACAAGAGCAACAAGTGCAACAAGAACAACAAGAACAACAAGCACAACAAGAACAACAAGAACAACAAGAACAACAACAACAACAAGAACAACAAGAACAACAAGAACAACAAGAACAACGAGAACAACGAGAACAACGAGAACAACGAGAACAACGAGAACAACGAGAACAACGAGGACAACGAGAACAACGAGAACAACGAGAACAACGAGAAACAACGAGGACAACGAGATCAAAGAGAACAACAAGAATAACAAGAACAACAAGAACAACCGGAACAGCAAGAAGAACAACAAGAACAACAAGAACAACAAGAACAACAAGAACAACAAGAACAACAAGAACAACAAGAACAACAAGATCAACAAAAACAACAAGAACAACAAGAACAACAAGAACAACAATAACAACAAGAACAACAAGAACAACAAGAACAACAAGAATAACAAGAACAACAAGAACAACAAGAACAACAAGAACAACAACAAGAAGAACAACAAGAACAACAAGAACAACAACAAGAACAAGAAGAACAACAACAAGAACAACAACAACAACAACAACTAGAACAAGAAGAACAACAAGAACACCAAGAACAACAAGAACAACAAGAACAACAAGAACAACAAGATCAACAAGATCAACAAGAACAACAAGGAGAACAAGAACAACAAGAACAACAAGAACAACAAGAGCAACAAGAACAACAAGAACAACAAGAACAACAAGAACAACAAGAACAACAAGAGCAACAAGAACAACAAGAACAACAAGAACAACCGGAACAACAGGAACGACAAGAAAAACCAGAACAACAACAACAAGAACAACTAGAACAAGAACAAGAAGAACAACAAGAACGACAACAACCAGAACAACAAGAACTACAACAGCAACGAGAGCAACAAGAACAACAAGATCAACAAGAACAACAAGAACAACAAGAACAACAACAACAAGAACAGCAAGAACAACAACAACATTAACAACAAGAACATCAACAACATTAACAACAAGAACATCAACAACCAGAGCAACAAGAGCAACAAGAGCAACAAGTGCAACAAGAACAACAAGAACAACAAGCACAACAAGAACAACAAGAACAACAAGAACAACAAGAACAACAAGAATAACAAGAACAACAAGAACAACAAGAACAACAAGAACAACAAGAACAACCGGAACAACAAGAACGACAAGAAAAACCAGAACAACAACAACAAGTACAACTAGAACAAGAACAAGAAGAACAACAAGAACGACAACAACCAGAACAACAAGAACTACAACAGCAACGAGAGCAACAAGAACAACAAGAACAACAAGATCAACAAGATCAACAAGAACAACAAGAACAACAAGAACAACAAGAGCAACAAGCACAACAAGAACAACAAGGACAACAACAACAAGAACAACAAGGACAACAAGAACAACAAGAACAACAAGAGCAACAAGAACAACAAGAACAACAAGAACAACAAGAACAACAAGAACAACAAGAACAAGAACAACAAGAACAACCGGAACAACAAGAACAACAAGAACAACCGGAACAACAACAACAACAAGGACAACTAGAACAACAACAAGAAGAACAACAAGAACAACATGAACAACAAGAACAACAAGAACAACAAGAACAACAAGAACAACAGGAACAACAAGAACAACAAGAACAACAAGAACAACAAGAACAACAAGAACAACAAGAACAACAAGAACAACAAGAACAACAAGAACAACAAGAACAACAAGAACAACAAGAACAACAAGAACAACACGAACAACAAGAACAACAAGAACAACAAGAACAACAAGAACAACAAGAACAACCAGAACAACAACAACAAGGACAACTAGAACAACAACAAGAAGAACAACAAGAACAACAAGAACAACAAGAACAACAACAACAACAAGAACAACCAGAACAACGAGAACAACGAGAACAACGAGAACAACGAGAACAACGAGAACAACGAGAACAACGAGAACAACGAGAACAACGAGAACAACGAGGACAACGAGAACAACGAGAACAACGAGAACAACGAGAACAACATGAACAACAAGAACAACAAGAACAACAAGAACAACAAGAACAACAGGAACAACAAGAACAACAAGAACAACAAGAACAACAAGAACAACAAGAACAACAAGAACAACAAGAACAACAAGAACAACAAGAACAACAAGAACAACAAGAACAACAAGAACAACAAGAACAACAAGAACAACAAGAACAACAAGAACAACAAGAACAACACGAACAACAAGAACAACAAGAACAACAAGAACAACAAGAACAACAAGAACAACAATAACAACAAGAACAACAAGAACAACAAGAATAACAAGAACAACAAGAACAACAAGAACAACAAGAACAACAAGAACAACAAGAACAACAAGAACAACAAGAACAACACGAACAACAAGAACAACAACAAGAAGAACAACAAGAACAACAAGAACAACAACAAGAACAAGAAGAACAACAACAAGAACAACAACAACAACAACAACTAGAACAAGAAGAACAAGAAGAACAACAAGAACACCAAGAACAACAAGAACAACAAGAACAACAAGAACAACAAGATCAACAAGATCAACAAGAACAACAAGGAGAACAAGAACAACAAGAACAACAAGAACAACAAGAGCAACAAGAACAACAAGAACAACAAGAACAACAAGAACAACAAGAACAACAAGAGCAACAAGAACAACAAGAACAACAAGAACAACCGGAACAACAAGAACGACAAGAAAAACCAGAACAACAACAACAAGAACAACTAGAACAAGAACAAGAAGAACAACAAGAACGACAACAACCAGAACAACAAGAACTACAACAGCAACGAGAGCAACAAGAACAACAAGATCAACAAGAACAACAAGAACAACAAGAACAACAACAACAAGAACAGCAAGAACAACAACAACATTAACAACAAGAACATCAACAACATTAACAACAAGAACATCAACAACCAGAGCAACAAGAGCAACAAGAGCAACAAGTGCAACAAGAACAACAAGAACAACAAGCACAACAAGAACAACAAGAACAACAAGAACAACAAGAATAACAAGAACAACAAGAACAACAAGAACAACAAGAACAACAAGAACAACCGGAACAACAAGAACGACAAGAAAAACCAGAACAACAACAACAAGAACAACTAGAACAAGAACAAGAAGAACAACAAGAACGACAACAACCAGAACAACAAGAACTACAACAGCAACGAGAGCAACAAGAACAACAAGAACAACAAGATTAACAAGATCAACAAGAACAACAAGAACAACAAGAACAACAAGAGCAACAAGCACAACAAGAACAACAAGGACAACAACAACAAGAACAACAAGGACAACATCATCAACAACAACAACAAGAACAACATGAACAGTGAGAACAACAAGAACAACAAGAACAACAAGAACATCAAGAACAGCAAGAACAACAAGAACAACAAGAACAACAAGAACAAGAACAACCGGAACAACAAGAACAACAAGAACAACAAGTACAACAAGAACAACAAGAACAACAAGAACAACAAGAGCAACAAGCACAACAAGAACAACAAGGACAACAACAACAAGAACAACAAGGACAACATCATCAACAACAGCAACAAGAACAACATGAACAGTAAGAACAACAAGAACAACAAGAACAACAAGAACAACAAGAACAACAAGAACAACAAGAACAACAAGAACAACAAGAACAACAAGAACAACAAGAACAACAAGAACAACAAGAACAACAAGAACAACAAGAACAACAAGAACAACAAGAACAACACGAACAACAAGAACAACAAGAACAACAAGAACAACAAGAACAACAAGAACAACAAGAACAACAAGAACAACAAGAACAACAAGAACAACAAGAGCAACAAGAACAACAAGAACAACAAGAACAACAAGAACAACAAGAACAACAAGAACAAGAACAACAAGAACAACCGGAACAACAAGAACAACAAGAACAACCGGAACAACAACAACAACAAGGACAACTAGAACAACAACAAGAAGAACAACAAGAACAACATGAACAACGAGAACAACAAGAACAACAAGAACAACAAGAACAACAAGAACAACAGGAACAACAAGAACAACAAGAACAACAAGAACAACAAGAACAACAAGAACAACAAGAACAACAAGAACAACAAGAACAACAAGAACAACAAGAACAACAAGAACAACAAGAACAACAAGAACAACACGAACAACACGAACAACAAGAACAACAAGAACAACAAGAACAACAAGAACGACAAGAGCAACAAGAGCAACAACAACAAGAACAACAAGAACAACAAGAACAACAAGAACAACAAGGAGAACAAGAACAACAAGAACAACCGGAACAACAAGAACGACAAGAAAAACCAGAACAACAACAACAAGAACAACTAGAACAAGAACAAGAAGAACAACAAGAACAACAACAACCAGAACAACAAGAACTACAACAGCAACGAGAGAAACAAGAACAACAAGATCAACAAGAACATCAAGAACAACAAGAACAACAAGAACAACAACAACAAGAACAGCAAGAACAATAACGACATTAACAACAAGAACATCAACAACCAGAGCAGCAAGAGCAACAAGAGCAACATGTGCAACAAGAACAACAAGAACAACAAGCACAACAAGAGCAACAAGAGCAACAAGAGCAACAAGAACAACAAGATCAACAGGAGCAACAACAACAACAACAACAACAAGAACAACAACAACAACAAGAACAACAAGAACAACAAGAACAACGAGAACAACAAGAACGACAAGAGCAACAAGAACAACAAGAACAACAAGAACAACAAGAACAACAAGAACAACAAGAACAACAAGAACAACAAGAACAACAAGAACAACCGGAACAACAAGAACGACAAGAAAAACCAGAACAACAACAACAAGAACAACTAGAACAAGAACAAGAAGAACAACAACAACCAGAACAACAAGAACTACAACAGCAACGAGAGCAACAAGAACAACAAGATCAACAAGAACAACAAGAACAACAAGAGCAACAAGAACAACAACAACAAGAACAGCAAGAACAACAACAACATTAACAACAAGAACATCAACAACCAGAGCAACAAGAGCAACAAGAGCAACAAGTGCAACAAGAACAACAAGATCAACAAGCACAACATGAACAACAAGAACAACAAGAGCAGCAAGAGCAACAAGAACAACAAGAACAACAGGAACAACAAGGACAACAACAACAAGAACAACAAGGACAACATCATCAACAACAACAACAAGAACAACATGAACAGTAAGAACAACAAGAACAACAAGAGCAACAAGAAGAACAAGAACAACAAGAACAACAAGGACAACATCATCAACAACAACAACAAGAACAACATGAACAGTGAGAGCAACAAGAACAACAAGAACAACGAGAAGAACAAGAACAACGAGAACAACAAGAACAACAACAACAACAAGAACAACAAGAACAGCAAGAACAACAAGAACAACAAGAACAACAAGAACAACGAGAACAACGAGAACAACGAGAACAACGAGAACAACGAGAACAACGAGAACAACGAGATCAACGAGAACAACGAGAACAACGAGAACAACGAGAACAACAAGAACAACAAGAACAACAAGAACAACAAGAACAACAACAAGAACAACAAGAACAACAACAAGAACATCAAGAACAACAAGAACAACAAGAGCAACAAGAGCAACAAGAGCAACAAGAACAACAAGAACAACAAGAACAACAAGATCAACAAGCACAACAAGAACAACAAGGACAACAAAAAAAAGAACAACAAGGACAAGGACAACAACAACAACAACAACAAAAACAACAACAACATGAACAACAAGAACATCAACAACCAGAACAACAAGAACAACAACAGCAACAAGAGCAACAAGAGCAACAAAAGCAACAAGAGCAACAAGAGCAACAAGAACAACAAGAGCAACAAGGAGAACAAGAACAACAAGAACAACCGGAACAACAAGAACGACAAGAAAAACCAGAACAACAACAACAAGAACAACTAGAACAAGAACAAGAAGAACAACAAGAACAACAACAACCAGAACAACAAGAACTACAACAGCAACGAGAGAAACAAGAACAACAAGATCAACAAGAACATCAAGAACAACAAGAACAACAAGATCAACAAGATCAACAAGAACAACAAGAACAACAAGAACAACAAGAGCAACAAGCACAACAAGAACAACAAGGACAACAACAACAAGAACAACAAGGACAACATCATCAACAACAACAACAAGAACAACATGAACAGTGAGAACAACAAGAACAACAAGAACAACAAGAACATCAAGAACAGCAAGAACAACAAGAACAACAAGAACAACAAGAACAAGAACAACCGGAACAACAAGAACAACAAGAACAACAAGTACAACAAGAACAACAAGAACAACAAGAACAACAAGAGCAACAAGCACAACAAGAACAACAAGGACAACAACAACAAGAACAACAAGGACAACATCATCAACAACAGCAACAAGAACAACATGAACAGTAAGAACAACAAGAACAACAAGAACAACAAGAACAACAACAACAACAAGAACAACAACAACAACAAGAACAACAAGAACAACAAGAACAACGAGAACAACAAGAACGACAAGAGCAACAAGAACAACAAGAACAACAAGAACAACAAGAACAACAAGAACAACAAGAACAACAAGAACAACAAGAACAACCGGAACAACAAGAACGACAAGAAAAACCAGAACAACAACAACAAGAACAACTAGAACAAGAACAAGAAGAACAACAAGAACAACAACAACCAGAACAACAAGAACTACAACAGCAACGAGAGCAACAAGAACAACAAGATCAACAAGAACAACAAGAACAACAAGAGCAACAAGAACAACAACAACAAGAACAGCAAGAACAACAACAACATTAACAACAAGAACATCAACAACCAGAGCAACAAGAGCAACAAGAGCAACAAGTGCAACAAGAACAACAAGATCAACAAGCACAACAAGAACAACAAGAACAACAAGAGCAGCAAGAGCAACAAGAACAACAAGAACAACAGGAACAACAAGGACAACAACAACAAGAACAACAAGGACAACATCATCAACAACAACAACAAGAACAACATGAACAGTAAGAACAACAAGAACAACAAGAGCAACAAGAAGAACAAGAACAACAAGAACAACAAGGACAACATCATCAACAACAACAACAAGAACAACATGAACAGTGAGAGCAACAAGAACAACAAGAACAACGAGAAGAACAAGAACAACGAGAACAACAAGAACAACAACAACAACAAGAACAACAAGAACAGCAAGAACAACAAGAACAACAAGAACAACAAGAACAACGAGAACAACGAGAACAACGAGAACAACGAGAACAACGAGAACAACGAGAACAACGAGATCAACGAGAACAACGAGAACAACGAGAACAACGAGAACAACAAGAACAACAAGAACAACAAGAACAACAAGAACAACAACAAGAACAACAAGAACAACAACAAGAACATCAAGAACAACAAGAACAACAAGAGCAACAAGAGCAACAAGAGCAACAAGAACAACAAGAACAACAAGATCAACAAGCACAACAAGAACAACAAGGACAACAAAAAAAAGAACAACAAGGACAAGGACAACAACAACAACAACAACAAAAACAACAACAACATGAACAACAAGAACATCAACAACCAGAACAACAAGAACAACAACAGCAACAAGAGCAACAAGAACAACAAAAGCAACAAGAGCAACAAGAGCAACAAGAACAACAAGAGCAACAAGAGCAACAAGAGCAACAAGAACAACAAGATCTACAAGACCAACAAGCACAACAAGAACAACAATGACAACTACAACAAGAACAACAAGGACAACAACAACAACAACAACAAGAACAACAAGAACAACATGAACAGTAAGAACAACAAGAACAACAAGAACAACATGGAGAACAAGAACAACAAGAACAACAAGAACAACAAGAGCAACAAGAACAACAAGAACAACAAGAACAACAAGAACAACAAGAACAACAAGAACAAACGGAACAACAAGAACGACAAGAAAAAACCAGAACAACAACAACAAGAACAACTAGAACAAGAACAAGAAGAACAACAAGAACAACAACAACCAGAACAACAAGAACTACAACAGCAACGAGAGCAACAAGAACAACAAGATCAACAAGAACAACAAGAACAACAAGAACAACAACAACAAGAACAGCAAGAACAACAACAACATTAACAACAAGAACATCAACAACCAGAGCAACAAGAGCAACAAGAGCAACAAGTGCAACAAGAACAACAAGAACAACAAGCACAACAAGAACAACAAGAACAACAAGAGCAACAAGAGCAACAAGAACAACAAGAACAACAGGAACAACAACAACAACAACAACAACAACAACAACAAGAACAACAAGAACAACAAGAACAACAAGAGCAACGAGAACAACGAGAACAACGAGAACAACGAGAACAACGAGAACAACGAGAACAACGAGGACAACGAGAACAACGAGAACAACGAGAACAACGAGAACAACGAGTACAACGAGAACAACGAGAACAACGAGATCAACGATATCAACGAGAACAACGAGAACAACGAGAACAACGAGAACAACAAGAACAACAAGAACAACAAGAACAACAAGAACAACAACAAGAACAACAAGAACAACAACAAGAACAACAAGAACAACAAGAACAACAAGAACAACAAGAACAACAAGAACAACACGAACAACAAGAACGACAAGAGCAACAAGAGCAACAAGAGCAACAACAGCAGCAAGAGCAACCAGAGCAACAAGAACAACAAGAACAACAAGAACAACAAGATCAACAAGATCAACAGGAACAACAAGAACAACAAGAACAACAAGAACAACAAGCACAACAAGAACAACAAGGACAACAACAACAAGAACAACAAGGACAACATCATCAACAGCAACAACAAGAACAACATGAACAGTAAGAACAACAAGAACAACAAGAGCAACAAGATCAACAAGAACAACAAGAACAACAAGGACAACATCATCAACAACAACAACAAGAACAATATGAACAGTAAGAGCAACAAGAACAACAAGAACAACGAGAAGAACAAGAACAACGAGAACAACAAGAACAACAACAACAACAAGAACAACAAGAACAACGAGAACAACGAGAACAACGAGAACAGCGAGAACAACGAGAACAACGAGGACAACGAGAACAACGAGGACAACGAGAACAACGAGAACAACGAGAACAACGAGGACAACGAGAACAACGAGAACAACGAGAACAACGAGAACAACAAGAACAACAAGAGCAACAAGAACAACAAGAGCAACAAGAGCAACAAGAGCAACAAGATCAACAGGAACAACAAGAACAACAAGCACAACAAGAACAACAAGGACAACAACAACAAGAACAACAAGGACAACATCATCAACAACAGCAACAAGAACAACAAGGACACCATCATCAACAACAACAACAAGAACAACATGACCAGTAAGAACAACAAGAACAACAAGAACAACAAGAACAACAAGCACAACAAGAACAACAAGGACAACAACAACAAGAACAACAAGGACAACATCATCAACAACAACAACAAGAGCAACATGAACAGTAAGAACAACAAGAACAACAAGAGCAACAAGAAGAACAAGAACAACAAGAACAACAAGGACAACATCATCAACAACAACAACAAGAACAACGTGAACAGTAAGAGCAACAAGAACAACAAGAACAACGAGAAGAACAAGAACAACGAGAACAACAAGAACAACAACAACAACAAGAACAACAAGAACAACAAGAACAACAAGACCAACAAGAACAACGAGAACAACGAGAACAACGAGAACAGCGAGACCAACGAGAACAACGAGAACAACGAGAACAACGAGGACAACGAGAACAACAAGAACAACAAGAGCAACAAGAACAACAAGAGCAACAAGAGCAACAAGAGCAACAAGAACAACAAGATCTACAAGAACAACAAGCACAACAAGAACAACAATGACAACAACAACAAGAACAACAAGGACAATAACAACAACAACAACAAGAACAACAAGAACAACAAGAACAACAAAAACAACGAGAACAACGAGAACAATGAGAACAACGAGAACAACGAGAACAACGAGACCAACGAGAACAACGAGAACAACGAGAACAACATGAACAACAAGAACAACAAGAGCAACAAGAACAACAAGAACAACAAGAACAACCGGAACAACAAGAACGACAAGAAAAACCAGAACAACAACAACAAGAACAACTAGAACAAGAACAAGAAGAACATCAAGAACAACAACAACCAGAACAACAAGAACTACAACAGCAACGAGAGCAACAAGAACAACAAGATCTACAAGAACATCAAGAACAACAAGAACAACAAGAACAACAAGAACAACAACAACAAGAACAGCAAGAACAATAACAACATTAACAACAAGAACATCAACAACCAGAGCAGCAAGAGCAACAAGAGCAACATGTGCAACAAGAACAACAAGAACAACAAGAACAACAAGAACAACAAGAGCAACAAGAGCAACAAGAGCTACAAGAACAACAAGAACAACAGGAGCAACAACAACAACAACAAGAACAAGAACAACAACAACAACAAGAACAACAAGAACAACAAGAACAACGAGAACAACAAGAACGACAAGAGCAACAAGAGCAACAAGAGCAACAAGAGCAACAAGAGCAACAAGAACAACAAGAACAACAAGACCAACAAGATCAACAAGATCAACAAGAACAACAAGAACAACAAGAACAACAAGCACAACAAGAACAACAAGGACAACAACAACAAGGACAACATCATCAACAACAACAACAAGAACAACATGAACAGTAAGAACAACAAGAACAACAAGAGCAACAAGAAGAACAAGAACAACAAGAACAACAAGGACAACATCATCAACAACAACAACAAGAACAACATGAACAGTAAGAGCAACAAGAACAACAAGAACAACGAGAAGAACAAGAACAACGAGAACAACAAGAACAACAACAACAACAAGAACAACGAGAACAACGAGAACAACGAGAACAACGAGAACAGCGAGAACAACGAGAACAGCGAGACCAACGAGAACAACGAGAGCAACGAGAACAACGAGGACAACGAGAACAACGAGAACAACGAGAACAACGAGAACAACAAGAACAACAAGAACAACAAGAACAACAAGAACAACAAGAACAACAAGAACAACAAGAACAACAAGAACAACAAGAACAACAAGAACAACAAGAACAACAAGAACAACACGAACAACACGAACAACAAGAACAACAAGAACAACAAGAACAACAAGAACGACAAGAGCAACAAGAGCAACAACAACAAGAACAACAAGAACAACAAGAACAACAAGAACAACAAGGAGAACAAGAACAACAAGAACAACCGGAACAACAAGAACGACAAGAAAAACCAGAACAACAACAACAAGAACAACTAGAACAAGAACAAGAAGAACAACAAGAACAACAACAACCAGAACAACAAGAACTACAACAGCAACGAGAGAAACAAGAACAACAAGATCAACAAGAACATCAAGAACAACAAGAACAACAAGAACAACAACAACAAGAACAGCAAGAACAATAACGACATTAACAACAAGAACATCAACAACCAGAGCAGCAAGAGCAACAAGAGCAACATGTGCAACAAGAACAACAAGAACAACAAGCACAACAAGAGCAACAAGAGCAACAAGAGCAACAAGAACAACAAGATCAACAGGAGCAACAACAACAACAACAACAACAAGAACAACAACAACAACAAGAACAACAAGAACAACAAGAACAACGAGAACAACAAGAACGACAAGAGCAACAAGAACAACAAGAACAACAAGAACAACAAGAACAACAAGAACAACAAGAACAACAAGAACAACAAGAACAACAAGAACAACCGGAACAACAAGAACGACAAGAAAAACCAGAACAACAACAACAAGAACAACTAGAACAAGAACAAGAAGAACAACAACAACCAGAACAACAAGAACTACAACAGCAACGAGAGCAACAAGAACAACAAGATCAACAAGAACAACAAGAACAACAAGAGCAACAAGAACAACAACAACAAGAACAGCAAGAACAACAACAACATTAACAACAAGAACATCAACAACCAGAGCAACAAGAGCAACAAGAGCAACAAGTGCAACAAGAACAACAAGATCAACAAGCACAACATGAACAACAAGAACAACAAGAGCAGCAAGAGCAACAAGAACAACAAGAACAACAGGAACAACAAGGACAACAACAACAAGAACAACAAGGACAACATCATCAACAACAACAACAAGAACAACATGAACAGTAAGAACAACAAGAACAACAAGAGCAACAAGAAGAACAAGAACAACAAGAACAACAAGGACAACATCATCAACAACAACAACAAGAACAACATGAACAGTGAGAGCAACAAGAACAACAAGAACAACGAGAAGAACAAGAACAACGAGAACAACAAGAACAACAACAACAACAAGAACAACAAGAACAGCAAGAACAACAAGAACAACAAGAACAACAAGAACAACGAGAACAACGAGAACAACGAGAACAACGAGAACAACGAGAACAACGAGAACAACGAGATCAACGAGAACAACGAGAACAACGAGAACAACGAGAACAACAAGAACAACAAGAACAACAAGAACAACAAGAACAACAACAAGAACAACAAGAACAACAACAAGAACATCAAGAACAACAAGAACAACAAGAGCAACAAGAGCAACAAGAGCAACAAGAACAACAAGAACAACAAGAACAACAAGATCAACAAGCACAACAAGAACAACAAGGACAACAAAAAAAAGAACAACAAGGACAAGGACAACAACAACAACAACAACAAAAACAACAACAACATGAACAACAAGAACATCAACAACCAGAACAACAAGAACAACAACAGCAACAAGAGCAACAAGAGCAACAAAAGCAACAAGAGCAACAAGAGCAACAAGAACAACAAGAGCAACAAGGAGAACAAGAACAACAAGAACAACCGGAACAACAAGAACGACAAGAAAAACCAGAACAACAACAACAAGAACAACTAGAACAAGAACAAGAAGAACAACAAGAACAACAACAACCAGAACAACAAGAACTACAACAGCAACGAGAGAAACAATAACAACAAGATCAACAAGAACATCAAGAACAACAAGAACAACAAGATCAACAAGATCAACAAGAACAACAAGAACAACAAGAACAACAAGAGCAACAAGCACAACAAGAACAACAAGGACAACAACAACAAGAACAACAAGGACAACATCATCAACAACAACAACAAGAACAACATGAACAGTGAGAACAACAAGAACAACAAGAACAACAAGAACATCAAGAACAGCAAGAACAACAAGAACAACAAGAACAACAAGAACAAGAACAACCGGAACAACAAGAACAACAAGAACAACAAGTACAACAAGAACAACAAGAACAACAAGAACAACAAGAGCAACAAGCACAACAAGAACAACAAGGACAACAACAACAAGAACAACAAGGACAACATCATCAACAACAGCAACAAGAACAACATGAACAGTAAGAACAACAAGAACAACAAGAACAACAAGAACAACAACAACAACAAGAACAACAACAACAACAAGAACAACAAGAACAACAAGAACAACGAGAACAACAAGAACGACAAGAGCAACAAGAACAACAAGAACAACAAGAACAACAAGAACAACAAGAACAACAAGAACAACAAGAACAACAAGAACAACCGGAACAACAAGAACGACAAGAAAAACCAGAACAACAACAACAAGAACAACTAGAACAAGAACAAGAAGAACAACAAGAACAACAACAACCAGAACAACAAGAACTACAACAGCAACGAGAGCAACAAGAACAACAAGATCAACAAGAACAACAAGAACAACAAGAGCAACAAGAACAACAACAACAAGAACAGCAAGAACAACAACAACATTAACAACAAGAACATCAACAACCAGAGCAACAAGAGCAACAAGAGCAACAAGTGCAACAAGAACAACAAGATCAACAAGCACAACAAGAACAACAAGAACAACAAGAGCAGCAAGAGCAACAAGAACAACAAGAACAACAGGAACAACAAGGACAACAACAACAAGAACAACAAGGACAACATCATCAACAACAACAACAAGAACAACATGAACAGTAAGAACAACAAGAACAACAAGAGCAACAAGAAGAACAAGAACAACAAGAACAACAAGGACAACATCATCAACAACAACAACAAGAACAACATGAACAGTGAGAGCAACAAGAACAACAAGAACAACGAGAAGAACAAGAACAACGAGAACAACAAGAACAACAACAACAACAAGAACAACAAGAACAGCAAGAACAACAAGAACAACAAGAACAACAAGAACAACGAGAACAACGAGAACAACGAGAACAACGAGAACAACGAGAACAACGAGAACAACGAGATCAACGAGAACAACGAGAACAACGAGAACAACGAGAACAACAAGAACAACAAGAACAACAAGAACAACAAGAACAACAACAAGAACAACAAGAACAACAACAAGAACATCAAGAACAACAAGAACAACAAGAGCAACAAGAGCAACAAGAGCAACAAGAACAACAAGAACAACAAGATCAACAAGCACAACAAGAACAACAAGGACAACAAAAAAAAGAACAACAAGGACAAGGACAACAACAACAACAACAACAAAAACAACAACAACATGAACAACAAGAACATCAACAACCAGAACAACAAGAACAACAACAGCAACAAGAGCAACAAGAACAACAAAAGCAACAAGAGCAACAAGAGCAACAAGAACAACAAGAGCAACAAGAGCAACAAGAGCAACAAGAACAACAAGATCTACAAGACCAACAAGCACAACAAGAACAACAATGACAACTACAACAAGAACAACAAGGACAACAACAACAACAACAACAAGAACAACAAGAACAACATGAACAGTAAGAACAACAAGAACAACAAGAACAACATGGAGAACAAGAACAACAAGAACAACAAGAACAACAAGAGCAACAAGAACAACAAGAACAACAAGAACAACAAGAACAACAAGAACAACAAGAACAAACGGAACAACAAGAACGACAAGAAAAAACCAGAACAACAACAACAAGAACAACTAGAACAAGAACAAGAAGAACAACAAGAACAACAACAACCAGAACAACAAGAACTACAACAGCAACGAGAGCAACAAGAACAACAAGATCAACAAGAACAACAAGAACAACAAGAACAACAACAACAAGAACAGCAAGAACAACAACAACATTAACAACAAGAACATCAACAACCAGAGCAACAAGAGCAACAAGAGCAACAAGTGCAACAAGAACAACAAGAACAACAAGCACAACAAGAACAACAAGAACAACAAGAGCAACAAGAGCAACAAGAACAACAAGAACAACAGGAACAACAACAACAACAACAACAACAACAAGAACAACAAGAACAACAAGAACAACAAGAGCAACGAGAACAACGAGAACAACGAGAACAACGAGAACAACGAGAACAACGAGAACAACGAGGACAACGAGAACAACGAGAACAACGAGAACAACGAGAACAACGAGTACAACGAGAACAACGAGAACAACGAGATCAACGATATCAACGAGAACAACGAGAACAACGAGAACAACGAGAACAACAAGAACAACAAGAACAACAAGAACAACAAGAACAACAACAAGAACAACAAGAACAACAACAAGAACAACAAGAACAACAAGAACAACAAGAACAACAAGAACAACAAGAACAACACGAACAACAAGAACGACAAGAGCAACAAGAGCAACAAGAGCAACAACAGCAGCAAGAGCAACCAGAGCAACAAGAACAACAAGAACAACAAGAACAACAAGATCAACAAGATCAACAGGAACAACAAGAACAACAAGAACAACAAGAACAACAAGCACAACAAGAACAACAAGGACAACAACAACAAGAACAACAAGGACAACATCATCAACAGCAACAACAAGAACAACATGAACAGTAAGAACAACAAGAACAACAAGAGCAACAAGATCAACAAGAACAACAAGAACAACAAGGACAACATCATCAACAACAACAACAAGAACAATATGAACAGTAAGAGCAACAAGAACAACAAGAACAACGAGAAGAACAAGAACAACGAGAACAACAAGAACAACAACAACAACAAGAACAACAAGAACAACGAGAACAACGAGAACAACGAGAACAGCGAGAACAACGAGAACAACGAGGACAACGAGAACAACGAGGACAACGAGAACAACGAGAACAACGAGAACAACGAGGACAACGAGAACAACGAGAACAACGAGAACAACGAGAACAACAAGAACAACAAGAGCAACAAGAACAACAAGAGCAACAAGAGCAACAAGAGCAACAAGATCAACAGGAACAACAAGAACAACAAGCACAACAAGAACAACAAGGACAACAACAACAAGAACAACAAGGACAACATCATCAACAACAGCAACAAGAACAACAAGGACACCATCATCAACAACAACAACAAGAACAACATGACCAGTAAGAACAACAAGAACAACAAGAACAACAAGCACAACAAGAACAACAAGGACAACAACAACAAGAACAACAAGGACAACATCATCAACAACAACAACAAGAGCAACATGAACAGTAAGAACAACAAGAACAACAAGAGCAACAAGAAGAACAAGAACAACAAGAACAACAAGGACAACATCATCAACAACAACAACAAGAACAACGTGAACAGTAAGAGCAACAAGAACAACAAGAACAACGAGAAGAACAAGAACAACGAGAACAACAAGAACAACAACAACAACAAGAACAACAAGAACAACAAGAACAACAAGACCAACAAGAACAACGAGAACAACGAGAACAACGAGAACAGCGAGACCAACGAGAACAACGAGAACAACGAGAACAACGAGGACAACGAGAACAACAAGAACAACAAGAGCAACAAGAACAACAAGAGCAACAAGAGCAACAAGAGCAACAAGAACAACAAGATCTACAAGAACAACAAGCACAACAAGAACAACAATGACAACAACAACAAGAACAACAAGGACAATAACAACAACAACAACAAGAACAACAAGAACAACAAGAACAACAAAAACAACGAGAACAACGAGAACAATGAGAACAACGAGAACAACGAGAACAACGAGACCAACGAGAACAACGAGAACAACGAGAACAACATGAACAACAAGAACAACAAGAGCAACAAGAACAACAAGAACAACAAGAACAACCGGAACAACAAGAACGACAAGAAAAACCAGAACAACAACAACAAGAACAACTAGAACAAGAACAAGAAGAACATCAAGAACAACAACAACCAGAACAACAAGAACTACAACAGCAACGAGAGCAACAAGAACAACAAGATCTACAAGAACATCAAGAACAACAAGAACAACAAGAACAACAAGAACAACAACAACAAGAACAGCAAGAACAATAACAACATTAACAACAAGAACATCAACAACCAGAGCAGCAAGAGCAACAAGAGCAACATGTGCAACAAGAACAACAAGAACAACAAGAACAACAAGAACAACAAGAGCAACAAGAGCAACAAGAGCAACAAGAACAACAAGAACAACAGGAGCAACAACAACAACAACAAGAACAAGAACAACAACAACAACAAGAACAACAAGAACAACAAGAACAACGAGAACAACAAGAACGACAAGAGCAACAAGAGCAACAAGAGCAACAAGAGCAACAAGAGCAACAAGAACAACAAGAACAACAAGACCAACAAGATCAACAAGATCAACAAGAACAACAAGAACAACAAGAACAACAAGCACAACAAGAACAACAAGGACAACAACAACAAGGACAACATCATCAACAACAACAACAAGAACAACATGAACAGTAAGAACAACAAGAACAACAAGAGCAACAAGAAGAACAAGAACAACAAGAACAACAAGGACAACATCATCAACAACAACAACAAGAACAACATGAACAGTAAGAGCAACAAGAACAACAAGAACAACGAGAAGAACAAGAACAACGAGAACAACAAGAACAACAACAACAACAAGAACAACGAGAACAACGAGAACAACGAGAACAACGAGAACAGCGAGAACAACGAGAACAGCGAGACCAACGAGAACAACGAGAGCAACGAGAACAACGAGGACAACGAGAACAACGAGAACAACGAGAACAACGAGAACAACGAGAACAACGAGAACAACGAGAACAACGAGAACAACGAGAACAACGAGAACAACGAGAACAACGAGAACAACGAGAACAACGAGAACAACGAGATCAACGAGAACAACGAGAACAACGAGAACAACGAGAACAACAAGAACAACAACAAGAACAACAAGAACAACAAGAACAACAAGAGCAACAAGAGCAACAAGAGCAACAAGAACAACAAGAACAACAAGAACAACAAGATCAACAAGCACAACAAGAACAACAAGGACAACAACAACAAGAACAACAAGGACAAGGACAACAACAACAACAACAACAAGAACAACAACAACATGAACAACAAGAACATCAACAACCAGAACAACAAGAACAACAACAGCAACAAGAGCAACAAGAGCAACAAATCAACAAGAGCAACAAGAGCAACAAGAGCAACAAGAACAACAAGAACAACAAGAGCAACAAGAGCAACAAGAGCAACAAGAACAACAAGATCTACAAGAACAACAAGCACAACAAGAACAACAATGACAACTACAACAAGAACAACAAGGACAACAACAACAACAACAGCAACAAGAACAACAAGAACAACATGAACAGTAAGAACAACAAGAACAACAAGAACAACATGGAGAACAAGAACAACAAGAACAACAAGAACAACAAGAACAACAAGAGCAACAAGAGCAACAAGAGCAACAAGAGCAACAAGAACAACAAGAACAACAAGAGCAACAAGAGCAACAAGAACAACAAGATCTACAAGAACAACAAGCACAACAAGAACAACAATGACAACTACAACAAGAACAACAAGGACAACAACAACAAGAACAACAAGAACAACATGAACAGTAAGAACAACAAGAACAACAAGAACAACATGGAGAACAAGAACAACAAGAACAACAAGAACAACAAGAGCAACAAGAACAACAAGAACAACAAGAGCAACAAGAACAACAAGAACAACAAGAACAACAAGAACAACCGGAACAATAAGAACGACAAGAAAAACCAGAACAACAACAACAAGAACAACTAGAACAAGAACAAGAAGAACAACAAGAACAACAACAACCAGAACAACAAGAACTACAACAGCAACGAGAGCAACAAGAACAACAAGATCAACAAGAACAACAAGAACAACAAGAACAACAACAACAAGAACAGCAAGAACAACAACAAGCACAACAAGAACAACAAGAACAACAAGAGCAGCAAGAGCAACAGGAACAACAAGGACAACAACAACAAGAACAACAAGGACAACATCATCAACAACAACAACAAGAACAACATGAACAGTAAGAACAACAAGAACAACAAGAGCAACAAGAAGAACAAGAACAACAAGAACAACAAGGACAACATCATCAACAACAACAACAAGAGCAACATGAACAGTGAGAGCAACAAGAACAACAAGAACAACGAGAAGAACAAGAACAACGAGAACAACAAGAACAACAACAACAACAAGAACAGCAAGAACAACAAGAACAACAAGAACAACAAGAACAACGAGAACAACGAGAACAACGAGAACAGCGAGACCAACGAGAACAACGAGAACAACGAGAACAACGAGGACAAGATCAACAAGAACAACAAGAGCAACAAGAGCAACAAGAGCAACAAGAGCAACAAGAACAACAAGATCAACAAGATAAACAGGAACAACAAGAACAACAAGCACAACAAGAACAACAAGGACAACAACAACAAGAACAACAAGGACAACATCATCAACAACAACAACAAGAACAACAAGGACACCATCATCAACAACAACAACAAGAACAACATGACCAGTAAGAACAACAAGAACAACAAGAACAACAAGAACAACAAGCACAACAAGAACAACAAGGACAACAACAACAAGAACAACAAGGACAACATCATCAACAACAACAACAAGAACAACATGAACAGTAAGAACAACAAGAACAACAAGAGCAACAAGAAGAACAAGAACAACAAGAACAACAAGGACAACATCATCAACAACAACAACAAGAACAACGTGAACAGTAAGAGCAACAAGAACAACAAGAACAACGAGAAGAACAAGAACAACGAGAACAACAAGAACAACAAGAACAACAAGAACAACAAGAACAACAAGAACAACAAGAACAACAAGAACAACGAGAACAACGAGAACAACGAGAACAGCGAGACCAACGAGAACAACGAGAACAACGAGGACAACGAGAACAACGAGAACAACGAGAACAACGAGAACAACGAGAACAACGAGAACAACGAGGACAACGAGAACAACGAGAACAACGAGAACAACGAGAACAACAAGAACAACAAGAGCAACAAGAACAACAAGAGCAACAAGAGCAACAAGAGCAACAAGAGCAACAAGATCAACAGGAACAACAAGAACAACAAGCACAACAAGAACAACAAGGACAACAACAACAAGAACAACAAGGACAACATCATCAACAACAGCAACAAGAACAACAAGGACACGATCATCAACAACAACAACAAGAACAACATGACCAGTAAGAACAACAAGAACAACAAGAACAACAAGAACAACAAGCACAACAAGAACAACAAGGACAACAACAACAAGAACAACAAGGACAACATCATCAACAACAACAACAAGAGCAACATGAACAGTAAGAACAACAAGAACAACAAGAGCAACAAGAAGAACAAGAACAACAAGAACAACAAGGACAACATCATCAACAACAACAACAAGAACAACGTGAACAGTAAGAGCAACAAGAACAACAAGAACAAAGAGAAGAACAAGAACAACGAGAACAACAAGAACAACAACAACAACAAGAACAACAAGAACAACAAGAACAACAAGACCAACAAGAACAACGAGAACAACGAGAACAACGAGAACAGCGAGACCAACGAGAACAACGAGAACAACGAGAACAACGAGGACAACGAGAACAACAAGAACAACAAGAGCAACAAGAACAACAAGAGCAACAAGAGCAACAAGAGCAACAAGAACAACAAGATCTACAAGAACAACAAGCACAACAAGAACAACAATGACAACAACAACAAGAACAACAAGGACAATAACAACAACAACAACAAGAACAACAAGAACAACAAGAACAACAAAAACAACGAGAACAACGAGAACAACGAGAACAACGAGAACAACGAGAACAACGAGACCAACGAGAACAACGAGAACAACGAGAACAACATGAACAACAAGAACAACAAGAGCAACAAGAACAACAAGAACAACAAGAACAACCGGAACAACAAGAACGACAAGAAAAACCAGAACAACAACAACAAGAACAACTAGAACAAGAACAAGAAGAACATCAAGAACAACAACAACCAGAACAACAAGAACTACAACAGCAACGAGAGCAACAAGAACAACAAGATCTACAAGAACATCAAGAACAACAAGAACAACAAGGACAACAAGAACAACAACAACAAGAACAGCAAGAACAATAACAACATTAACAACAAGAACATCAACAACCAGAGCAGCAAGAGCAACAAGAGCAACATGTGCAACAAGAACAACAAGAACAACAAGCACAACAAGAACAACAAGAACAACAAGAGCAACAAGAGCAACAAGAGCAACAAGAACAACAAGAACAACAGGAGCAACAACAACAACAACAAGGACAAGAACAACAACAACAACAAGAACAACAAGAACAACAAGAACAACGAGAACAACAAGAACGACAAGAGCAACAAGAGCAACAAGAGCAACAAGAGCAACAAGAGCAACAAGAACAACAAGAACAACAAGACCAACAAGATCAACAAGATCAACAAGAACAACAAGAACAACAAGAACAACAAGCACAACAAGAACAACAAGGACAACAACAACAAGGACAACATCATCAACAACAACAACAAGAACAACATGAACAGTAAGAACAACAAGAACAACAAGAGCAACAAGAAGAACAAGAACAACAAGAACAACAAGGACAACATCATCAACAACAACAACAAGAACAACATGAACAGTAAGAGCAACAAGAACAACAAGAACAACGAGAAGAACAAGAACAACGAGAACAACAAGAACAACAACAACAACAAGAACAACGAGAACAACGAGAACAACGAGAACAACGAGAACAGCGAGACCAACGAGAACAACGAGAGCAACGAGAACAACGAGGACAACGAGAACAACGAGAACAACGAGAACAACGAGAACAACGAGAACAACGAGAACAACGAGAACAACGAGAACAACGAGAACAACGAGAACAACGAGAACAACGAGAACAACGAGAACAACGAGAACAACGAGATCAACGAGATCAACGAGAACAACGAGAACAACGAGAACAACAAGAACAACAAGAACAACAAGAACAACAACAAGAACAACAAGAACAACAAGAGCAACAAGAGCAACAAGAGCAACAAGAACAACAAGAACAACAAGAACAACAAGTTCAACAAGCACAACAAGAACAACAAGGACAACAACAACAAGAACAACAAGGACAAGGACAACAACAACAACAACAACAAGAACAACAACAACATGAACAACAAGAACATCAACAACCAGAACAACAAGAACAACAACAGCAACAAGAGCAACAAGAGCAACAAAAGCAACAAGAGCAACAAGAGCAACAAGAGCAACAAGAACAACAAGAACAACAAGAGCAACAAGAGCAACAAGAGCAACAAGAACAACAAGATCTACAAGAACAACAAGCACAACAAGAACAACAATGACAACTACAACAAGAACAACAAGGACAACAACAACAACAACAACAACAACAAGAACAACAAGAACAACAAGAACAACATGGAGAACAAGAACAACAAGAACAACAAGAACAACAAGAACAACAAGAACAACAAGAGCAACAAGAGCAACAAGAGCAACAAGAGCAACAAGAACAACAAGAACAACAAGAGCAACAAGAGCAACAAGAGCAACAAGAACAACAAGATCTACAAGAACAACAAGCACAACAAGAACAACAATGACAACTACAACAAGAACAACAAGGACAACAACAACAACAACAACAAGAACAACAAGAACAACATGAACAGTAAGAACAACAAGAACAACAAGAACAACATGGAGAACAAGAACAACAAGAACAACAAGAACAACAAGAGCAACAAGAACAACAAGAACAACAAGAACAACAAGAACAACAAGAACAACAAGAACAACAAGAACAACCGGAACAATAAGAACGACAAGAAAAACCAGAACAACAACAACAAGAACAACTAGAACAAGAACAAGAAGAACAACAAGAACAACAACAACCAGAACAACAAGAACTACAACAGCAACGAGAGCAACAAGAACAACAAGATCAACAAGAACAACGAGAACAACAAGAACAACAACAAGAACAACAAGAACAACAACAAGAACAACAAGAACAACAAGAACAAGATCAACAAGAACAACAAGAGCAACAAGAGCAACAAGAACAACAACAACAACAAGAACAACGAGAACAACGAGAACAACGAGAACAACGAGAACAGCGAGACCAACGAGAACAACGAGAGCAACGAGTACAACGAGGACAACGAGAACAACGAGAACAACGAGAACAACGAGAACAACGAGAACAACGAGAACAACGAGAACAACGAGAACAACGAGAACAACGAGAACAACGAGATCAACGAGAACAACGAGAACAACGAGAACAACGAGAACAACAAGAACAACAAGAACAACAAGAACAACAACAAGAACAACAAGAACAACAAGAACAACAAGAGCAACAAGAGCAACAAGAGCAACAAGAACAACAAGAACAACAAGAACAACAAGTTCAACAAGCACAACAAGAACAACAAGGACAACATCAACAAGAACAACAAGGACAAGGACAACAACAACAACAACAACAAGAACAACAACAACATGAACAACAAGAACATCAACAACCAGAACAACAAGAACAACAACAGCAACAAGAGCAACAAGAGCAACAAAAGCAACAAGAGCAACAAGAGCAACAAGAGCAACAAGAACAACAAGAACAACAAGAGCAACAAGAGCAACAAGAGCAACAAGAACAACAAGATCTACAAGAACAACAAGCACAACAAGAACAACAATGACAACTACAACAAGAACAACAAGGACAACAACAACAACAACAACAACAACAAGAACAACAAGAACAACAAGAACAACATGGAGAACAAGAACAACAAGAACAACATGAACAGTAAGAACAACAAGAACAACAAGAACAACATGGAGAACAAGAACAACAAGAACAACAAGAACAACAAGAGCAACAAGAACAACAAGAACAACAAGAACAACAAGAACAACAAGAACAACAAGAACAACCGGAACAATAAGAACGACAAGAAAAACCAGAACAACAACAACAAGAACAACTAGAACAAGAACAAGAAGAACAACAAGAACAACAACAACCAGAACAACAAGAACTACAACAGCAACGAGAGCAACAAGAACAACAAGATCAACAAGAACAACAAGAACAACAAGAACAACAACAACAAGAACAGCAAGAACAACAACAAGCACAACAAGAACAACAAGAACAACAAGAGCAGCAAGAGCAACAGGAACAACAAGGACAACAACAACAAGAACAACAAGGACAACATCATCAACAACAACAACAAGAACAACATGAACAGTAAGAACAACAAGAACAACAAGAACAACAAGGACAACATCATCAACAACAACAACAAGAGCAACATGAACAGTGAGAGCAACAAGAACAACAAGAACAACGAGAAGAACAAGAACAACGAGAACAACAAGAACAACAACAACAACAAGAACAGCAAGAACAACAAGAACAACAAGAACAACAAGAACAACGAGAACAACGAGAACAACGAGAACAGCGAGACCAACGAGAACAACGAGAACAACGAGAACAACGAGGACAACGAGAACAACGAGAACAACGAGAACAACGAGAACAACGAGAACAACGAGAACAACGAGAACAACAAGAACAACAAGAACAACAAGAACAACAAGAACAACAAGAACAACAACAAGAACAACAAGAACAACAACAAGAACAACAAGAACAACAGGAACAACAAGAGCAACAAGAGCAACAAGAGCAACAAGAACAACAAGAACAACAAGAACAACAAGATCAACAAGCACAACAAGAACAACAAGGACAACAACAACAAGAACAACAAGGACAAGGACAACAACAACAACAACAACAAGAACAACAACAACATGAACAACAAGAACATCAACAACCAGAACAACAAGAACAACAACAGCAACAAAAGCAACAAGAGCAACAAGAGCAACAAGAGCAACAAGAACAACAAGAACAACAAGAGCAACAAGAGCAACAAGAACAACAAGATCTACAAGAACAACAAGCACAACAAGAACAACAATGACAACTACAACAAGAACAACAAGGACAACAACAACAACAACAACAAGAACAACAAGAACAACATGAACAGTAAGAACAACAAGAACAACAAGAACAACATGGAGAACAAGAACAACAAGAACAACACGAACAACAAGATCAACAAGATCAACAAGAACAACAAGAACAACAAGAACAACAAGAACAACAAGCACAACAAGAACAACAAGGACAACAACAACAAGAACAACAAGGACAACATCAGCAACAACAACAACAAGAACAACATGAACAGTAAGAACAACAAGAACAACAAGAGCAACAAGAAGAACAAGAACAACAAGAACAACAAGGACAACATCATCAACAACAACAACAAGAACAATATGAACAGTAAGAGCAACAAGAACAACAAGAACAACGAGAAGAACAAGAACAACGAGAACAACAAGAACAACAACAACAACAAGAACAACAAGAACAACGAGAACAACGAGAACAACGAGAACAGCGAGAACAACGAGAACAACGAGGACAACAAGAACAACGAGGACAACGAGAACAACGAGAACAACGAGAACAACGAGAACAACGAGAACAACGAGAACAACGAGAACAACGAGAACAACGAGAACAACGAGAACAACGAGAACAACGAGATCAACGAGAACAACGAGATCAACGACAACATCGAGAACAACGAGAACAACGAGAACAACGAGAACAACGAGAACAACAAGAACAACGAGAACAACAAGAACAACAACAAGAACAACAAGAACAAGAACAAGAACAACAAGAACAACAAGAACAAGATCAACAAGAACAACAAGAGCAACAAGAGCAACAAGAGCAACAAGAGCAACAAGAACAACAAGATCAACAAGATAAACAGGAACAACAAGAACAACAAGCACAACAAGAACAACAAGGACAACAACAACAAGAACAACAAGGACAACATCATCAA
>NW_027476094.1:692500-702500 GCF_051020955.1 Megalopta genalis
CAACGAGGACAACGAGATCAAAGAGAACAACAAGAATAACAAGAACAACAAGAACAACAACAAGAACAACAAGAACAACAAGAACAACAACAAGAACAACAAGAACAGAAAGAACAACAAGGACAACAAGAACAAGAACAGCAAGAACAACAACAACAAGAACAACAAGAACAACAAGAACAACAAGAGCAACAAGAGCAACAAGCGCAACAAGAACAACAAGAACAAGAACAAGAACAACAAGAACAGAAAGAACAACAAGGACAACAAGAACAAGAACAGCAAGAACAACAACAAGAAGAACAACAAGAACAACAAGAGCAACAAGAGCAACAAGAGCAACAAGAACAACAAGAACAACAAGAACAACAAGAACAACAAGAGCAACAAGAGCAACAAGAACAACAAGAACAACAAGACCAACCGGAACAACAAGAACAACAAGAACAACCAGACCAACAACAACAAGAACAACTAGAACAACAACAAGAACAACAACAAAAACAAGAACAACAAAAACAACAAGAACAACAAGAGCAACAAGAACAACAAGACCAACAAGAACAACAAGAACTACAAGAACAACAAGAGTAACAAGAACAACAAGAACAACAAGAACAACAAGAACAACAAGAACAACAAGAACAACAAGAACAAGAACAGCAAGAAAAACAACAACAACAACAACAACAAAAATAAGAACAACAACAACAACAAGAACAACAACAACAAGAACAGCAAGAACAACAACAACATTAACAACAAGAACATCAACAACCAGAGCAACAAGAGCAACAAGAGCAACAAGAGCAACAAGAGCAACAAGAGCAACAAGAACAACAAGAACAACAAGCACAACAAGAACAACAAGAACAACAAGAGCAACAAGAGCAACAAGAACGACAAGAACAACAGGAACAACAACAACAACAACAAGAACAACAACAACAACAAGAACAATAAGAACAACAAGAACAACAAGAACAACGAGAACAACGAGAACAACGAGAACAACGAGAACAACGAGAACAACGAGGACAACGAGAACAACGAGAACAACAAGAACAACCAGAACAACAACAACAAGAACAACTAGAACAATAACAAGAACAACAACAACAACAACAACAAAAACAACAAGAACAACAAGAGCAACAAGAAGAACAAGAACAACAAGAACAACAAGAACAACAAGAACAACAAGAGCAACAAGAGCAACAAGAACAACAAGAACAACAAGACCAACCGGAACAACAAGAACAACAAGAACAACCAGACCAACAACAACAAGAACAACTAGAACAACAACAAGAACAACAACAACAAGAAGAACAACAAAAACAACAAGAACAACAAGAGCAACAAGAACAACAAGACCAACAAGAACAACAAGAACTACAAGAACAACAAGAGTAACAAGAACAACAAGAACAACAAGAACAACAAGAACAACAAGAACAACAAGAACAAGAACAGCAAGAAAAACAACAACAACAACAACAACAAAAATAAGAACAACAACAACAACAAGAACAACAACATGAACAATCGGAACAACAAGAAGAACAAGAACAACCAGAACAACAACAACAAGAACAACTAGAACAACAACAACAAGAACAACTAGAACAACAACAAAAAGAACAACAAGAACAACTAGAACAACAAGAACAACATGAACAACAAGAACAACAAGAACAACAAGAACAACAAGAACAACAAGAACAACAAGAACAACAAGAACAACGAGAACAACGAGAACAACGAGAACAAGAAGAACAACAAGAACACCATGAACAACAAGAACAACAAGAACAACAAGAACAACAAGGACAACTAGAACAACAACAAGAAGAACAACAAGAACAACAAGAACAACAAGAACAACAAGAACAACAAGAACAACAAGAACAACAAGCACAACAAGAACAACAAGAACAACAAGAACAACAAGAACAACAAGAACAACAAGAACAACGAGAACAACGAGAAACAACGAGGACAACGAGATCAAAGAGAACAACAAGAACAACAAGAACAACAAGAAGAACAACAAGAACAACAAGAAGAACAACAAGAACAACAAGAACAACAAGAACAACAAGAAGAACAAGAAGAACAAGAACAACAAGAACAACAAGAAAAACAAGAACAACAAGAACAACAAGAACAACAAGAACAACGAGAACAACGAGAACAACGAGAACAACGAGAACAACGAGAACAACGAGAACAACGAGAACAACGAGAACAACGAGAACAACGAGAACAACGAGAACAACGAGAACAACGAGAACAACGAGAAACAACGAGGACAACGAGATCAAAGAGAACAACAAGAATAACAAGAACAACAAGAACAACAACAAGAACAACAAGAACAACAAGAACAACAACAAGAACAACAAGAACAGAAAGAACAACAAGGACAACAAGAACAAGAACAGCAAGAACAACAACAACAAGAACAACAAGAACAACAAGAACAACAAGAGCAACAAGAGCAACAAGCGCAACAAGAACAACAAGAACAAGAACAAGAACAACAAGAACAGAAAGAACAACAAGGACAACAAGAACAAGAACAGCAAGAACAACAACAAGAAGAACAACAAGAACAACAAGAGCAACAAGAGCAACAAGAGCAACAAGAGCAACAAGAACAACAAGAACAACAACAACATTAACAACAAGAACATCAACAACCAGAGCAACAAGAGCAACAAGAGCAACAAGAGCAACAAGAGCAACAAGAGCAACAAGAACAACAAGAACAACAAGCACAACAAGAACAACAAGAACAACAAGAGCAACAAGAGCAACAAGAACGACAAGAACAACAGGAACAACAACAACAACAACAAGAACAACCACAACAACAAGAACAATAAGAACAACAAGAACAACAAGAACAACGAGAACAACGAGAACAACGAGAACAACGAGAACAACGAGAACAACGAGAACAACGAGAACAACGAGGACAACGAGAACAACGAGAACAACAAGAACAACCAGAACAACAACAACAAGAACAACTAGAACAATAACAAGAACAACAACAACAACAACAACAAAAACAACAAGAACAACAAGAGCAACAAGAAGAACAAGAACAACAAGAACAACAAGAACAACAAGAACAACAAGAGCAACAAGAGCAACAAGAACAACAAGAACAACAAGACCAACCGGAACAACAAGAACAACAAGAACAACCAGACCAACAACAACAAGAACAACTAGAACAACAACAAGAACAACAACAACAACAAGAACAACAAAAACAACAAGAACAACAAGAGCAACAAGAACAACAAGACCAACAAGAACAACAAGAACTACAAGAACAACAAGAGTAACAAGAACAACAAGAACAACAAGAACAACAAGAACAAGAACAGCAAGAAAAACAACAACAACAACAACAACAAAAATAAGAACAACAACAACAACAAGAACAACAACATGAACAATCGGAACAACAAGAAGAACAAGAACAACCAGAACAACAACAACAAGAACAACTAGAACAACAACAACAAGAACAACTAGAACAACAACAAAAAGAACAACAAGAACAACTAGAACAACAAGAACAACATGAACAACAAGAACAACAAGAACAACAAGAACAACAAGAACAACAAGAACAACAAGAACAACAAGAACAACGAGAACAACGAGAACAACGATAACAAGAAGAACAACAAGAACACCATGAACAACAAGAACAACAAGAACAACAAGAACAACAAGGACAACTAGAACAACAACAAGAAGAACAACAAGAACAACAAGAACAACAAGAACAACAAGAACAACAAGAACAACAAGCACAACAAGAACAACAAGAACAACAAGAACAACAAGAACAACAAGAACAACAAGAACAACGAGAACAACGAGAAACAACGAGAACAACGAGAAACAACGAGGACAACGAGATCAAAGAGAACAACAAGAATAACAAGAACAACCAGAACAGCAAGAAGAACAACAAGAACAACAAGAACAACAAGAAGAACAAGAACAACAAGAACAACAAGAACAACAAGAAGAACAAGAAGAACAAGAACAACAAGAACAACAAGAACAACAAGAACAACAAGAACAACAAGGACAACAACAACAATAACAACAACAAGAACAACAAGAACAGCAAGAGCAACAACAACAACAACAAGAACAACAAGAACAACAAGAACATCAACAACCAGAACAACAACAGCAACAAGAGCAACAAGAGCAACAAGAGCAACAATAACAACAAGAACAACAAGAACAACAAGAACAACAAGATCAACAAGAGCAACAAGACCAACAAGAACAACAAGAACAACAAGAACAACAAGAACAACAAGAACAACAAGAACGGCAAGGACAACAACAGCAACAACAACAACAACAACAACAACAACAACAACAACAAAAACAACAAGAACAGAAAGAACAACAAGGACAACAAGAACAAGAACAGCAAGAGCAACAACAACTAGAACCACATGAACAACAACAACTAGAACAACAAGAACAACAACAACAACAGGAACAACAAGAACCACAACGACAAGAACAACAACAACAAGAACAACAAAAACAAGAACTACAAGAACAACAACAAGGACAACAACAACAATAACAACAACAACAACAAAAATAAGAACAACAACAACAACAAGAACAACAAGAACAACAAGAACAACAAGAACAACCAGAACAACAACAACAAGAACAACTAGAACAACAACAACAAGAACAACAAGAACAACATGAACAACAAGAACAACAAGAACAACAAGAACAACATGAACAACATGAACAACAAGAACAACGAGAACAACGAGAACAACGAGAACAACGAGAACAATGAGAACAACGAGAACAACGAGAACAACGAGAACAACGAGAAACAACGAGGACAACGAGATCAAAGAGAACAACAAGAATAACAAGAACAACCAGAACAGCAAGAAGAACAACAAGAACAACAAGAACAACAAGAACAACAAGAACAACAAGATCAACAAAAACAACAAGAACAACAAGAACAACATGAACAACATGAACAACAAGAACAACAAAAACAACAAGAACAGCAAGAACAACAACAAGAACAACAAGAACAACAAGAACAACAAGAACAACAAGAACAACAAGAACAACAAGAACAACAAGAACAACAAGAACAACAAGAACAACAAGAACAACAAGAACAACGAGAACAACGAGAACAACGAGAACAACGAGAACAACGAGAACAACGAGAACAACGAGAACAACGAGAACAACGAGAACAACGAGAACAACGAGAACAACGAGAAACAACGAGGACAACGAGAAACAACGAGGACAACGAGATCAAAGAGAACAACAAGAATAACAAGAACAACCAGAACAGCAAGAAGAACAACAAGAACAACAAGAACAACAAGAACAACAAGAACAACAAGATCAACAAGATCAACAAGATCAACAAAAACAACAAGAACAACAAGAACAACAAGAACAACAATAACAACAAGAACAACAAGAACAACAAGAACAACAAGAACAACAAGAACAACAAGAACAACAAGAAGAACAACAAGAACAACAAGAACAACAAGAAGAACAACAAGAACAACAAGAAGAACAAGAAGAACAAGAAGAACAAGAACAACAAGAACAACAAGAACAACAAGAACAACAAGAAGAACAACAAGAACAACAAGAAGAACAACAAGAACAACAAGAACAACAAGAAGAACAACAAGAACAACAAGAACAACAAGAACAACAAGAAGAACAACAAGAACAACAAGAACAACCAGAATAACGAGAACAACGAGAACAACGAGAACAACGAGAACAACGAGAGCAACGAGAACAACGAGAACAACGAGAACAACGAGAACAACGAGAACAACGAGAACAACGAGATCAACGAGATCAACGAGAACAACGAGAACCACGAGAACAACAAGAACAACGAGAACAACAAGAACAACGAGAACAACAAGAACAACAAGAACAACAACAAGAACAACAAGAACAGAAAGAACAACAAGGACAACAAGAACAAGAACAGCAAGAACAACAACAACAAGAACAACAAGAACAACAAGAACAACAAGAGCAACAAGAGCAACAAGAACAACAAGAACAAGAACAAGAACAACAAGAACAGAATGAACAACAAGGACAACAAGAACAAGAACAGCAAGAACAACAACAAGAAGAACAACAAGAACAACAAGAGCAACAAGAGCAACAAGAACAACAAGAACAACAACAACATTAACAACAAGAACATCAACAACCAGAGCAACAAGAGCAACAAGAGCAACAAGAGCAACAAGAGCAACAAGAACAACAAGAACAACAAGCACAACAAGAACAACAAGAGCAACAAGAGCAACAAGAACGACAAGAACAACAGGAACAACAACAACAACAACCAGAACAACAACAACAACAAGAACAACAAGAACAACAAGAACAACAAGAACAACAAGAACAACAAGAACAACGAGAACAACGAGAACAACGAGAACAACGAGAACAACGAGAACAACGAGAACAACGAGAACAACGAGGACAACGAGAACAACGAGAACAACAAGAACAACAAGAACAACAAGAACAACATGAACAACATGAACAACAAGAACAACAAAAACAACAAGAACAGCAAGAACAACAACAAGAACAACAAGAACAACAAGAACAACAAGAACAACAAGAACAACAAGAACAACAAGAACAACAAGAACAACAAGAACAACAAGAACAACAAGAACAACAAGAACAACGAGAACAACGAGAACAACGAGAACAACGAGAACAACGAGAACAACGAGAACAACGAGAACAACCAGAACAACGAGAACAACGAGAACAACGAGAACAACGAGAACAACGAGAAACAACGAGGACAACGAGAAACAACGAGGACAACGAGATCAAAGAGAACAACAAGAATAACAAGAACAACCAGAACAGCAAGAAGAACAACAAGAACAACAAGAACAACAAGAACAACAAGAACAACAAGAACAACAAGATCAACAAGATCAACAAGATCAACAAAAACAACAAGAACAACAAGAACAACAAGAACAACAATAACAACAAGAACAACAAGAACAACAAGAACAACAAGAACAACAAGAACAACAAGAACAACAAGAAGAACAACAAGAACAACAAGAACAACAAGAAGAACAACAAGAACAACAAGAAGAACAAGAAGAACAAGAAGAACAAGAACAACAAGAACAACAAGAACAACAAGAACAACAAGAAGAACAACAAGAACAACAAGAAGAACAACAAGAACAACAAGAACAACAAGAAGAACAACAAGAACAACAAGAACAACAAGAACAACAAGAAGAACAACAAGAACAACAAGAACAACCAGAATAACGAGAACAACGAGAACAACGAGAACAACGAGAACAACGAGAGCAACGAGAACAACGAGAACAACGAGAACAACGAGAACAACGAGAACAACGAGAACAACGAGATCAACGAGATCAACGAGAACAACGAGAACCACGAGAACAACAAGAACAACGAGAACAACAAGAACAACGAGAACAACAAGAACAACAAGAACAACAACAAGAACAACAAGAACAGAAAGAACAACAAGGACAACAAGAACAAGAACAGCAAGAACAACAACAACAAGAACAACAAGAACAACAAGAACAACAAGAGCAACAAGAGCAACAAGAACAACAAGAACAAGAACAAGAACAACAAGAACAGAATGAACAACAAGGACAACAAGAACAAGAACAGCAAGAACAACAACAAGAAGAACAACAAGAACAACAAGAGCAACAAGAGCAACAAGAACAACAAGAACAACAACAACATTAACAACAAGAACATCAACAACCAGAGCAACAAGAGCAACAAGAGCAACAAGAGCAACAAGAGCAACAAGAACAACAAGAACAACAAGCACAACAAGAACAACAAGAGCAACAAGAGCAACAAGAACGACAAGAACAACAGGAACAACAACAACAACAACCAGAACAACAACAACAACAAGAACAACAAGAACAACAAGAACAACAAGAACAACAAGAACAACAAGAACAACGAGAACAACAAGCACAACAAGAACAACAATGACAACTACAACAAGAACAACAAGGACAACAACAACAACAACAACAACAACAAGAACAACAAGAACAACAAGAACAACATGGAGAACAAGAACAACAAGAACAACAAGAACAACAAGAACAACAAGAGCAACAAGAGCAACAAGAGCAACAAGAGCAACAAGAACAACAAGAACAACAAGAGCAACAAGAGCAACAAGAGCAACAAGAACAACAAGATCTACAAGAACAACAAGCACAACAAGAACAACAATGACAACTACAACAAGAACAACAAGGACAACAACAACAACAACAACAAGAACAACAAGAACAACAAGAACAACATGAACAGTAAGAACAACAAGAACAACAAGAACAACATGGAGAACAAGAACAACAAGAACAACAAGAACAACAAGAGCAACAAGAACAACAAGAACAACAAGAACAACAAGAACAACAAGAACAACAAGAACAACAAGAACAACCGGAACAATAAGAACGACAAGAAAAACCAGAACAACAACAACAAGAACAACTAGAACAAGAACAAGAAGAACAACAAGAACAACAACAACCAGAACAACAAGAACTACAACAGCAACGAGAGCAACAAGAACAACAAGATCAACAAGAACAACAAGAACAACAAGAACAACAACAACAAGAACAGCAAGAACAACAACAAGCACAACAAGAACAACAAGAACAACAAGAGCAGCAAGAGCAACAGGAACAACAAGGACAACAACAACAAGAACAACAAGGACAACATCATCAACAACAACAACAAGAACAACATGAACAGTAAGAACAACAAGAACAACAAGAACAACAAGGACAACATCATCAACAACAACAACAAGAGCAACATGAACAGTGAGAGCAACAAGAACAACAAGAACAACGAGAAGAACAAGAACAACGAGAACAACAAGAACAACAACAACAACAAGAACAGCAAGAACAACAAGAACAACAAGAACAACAAGAACAACGAGAACAACGAGAACAACGAGAACAGCGAGACCAACGAGAACAACGAGAACAACGAGAACAACGAGGACAACGAGAACAACGAGAACAACGAGAACAACGAGAACAACGAGAACAACGAGAACAACGAGAACAACAAGAACAACAAGAACAACAAGAACAACAAGAACAACAAGAACAACAACAAGAACAACAAGAACAACAACAAGAACAACAAGAACAACAGGAACAACAAGAGCAACGAGAGCAACAAGAGCAACAAGAACAACAAGAACAACAAGAACAACAAGATCAACAAGCACAACAAGAACAACAAGGACAACAACAACAAGAACAACAAGGACAAGGACAACAACAACAACAACAACAAGAACAACAACAACATGAACAACAAGAACATCAACAACCAGAACAACAAGAACAACAACAGCAACAAAAGCAACAAGAGCAACAAGAGCAACAAGAGCAACAAGAACAACAAGAACAACAAGAGCAACAAGAGCAACAAGAACAACAAGATCTACAAGAACAACAAGCACAACAAGAACAACAATGACAACTACAACAAGAACAACAAGGACAACAACAACAACAACAACAAGAACAACAAGAACAACATGAACAGTAAGAACAACAAGAACAACAAGAACAACATGGAGAACAAGAACAACAAGAACAACACGAACAACAAGATCAACAAGATCAACAAGAACAACAAGAACAACAAGAACAACAAGAACAACAAGCACAACAAGAACAACAAGGACAACAACAACAAGAACAACAAGGACAACATCAGCAACAACAACAACAAGAACAACATGAACAGTAAGAACAACATGAACAACAAGAGCAACAAGAAGAACAAGAACAACAAGAACAACAAGGAC
>NW_027476094.1:707500-722500 GCF_051020955.1 Megalopta genalis
GAACAACAAGAACAACAAGAACAACAAGAACAACAAGAACAACAAGAACAACAAGAACAACAAGAACAACGAGAACAACGAGAACAACGAGAACAAGAAGAACAACAAGAACACCATGAACAACAAGAACAACAAGAACAACAAGAACAACAAGGACAACTAGAACAACAACAAGAAGAACAACAAGAACAACAAGAACAACAAGAACAACAAGAACAACAAGAACAACAAGAACAACAAGCACAACAAGAACAACAAGAACAACAAGAACAACAAGAACAACAAGAACAACAAGAACAACGAGAACAACGAGAAACAACGAGGACAACGAGATCAAAGAGAACAACAAGAACAACAAGAACAACAAGAAGAACAACAAGAACAACAAGAAGAACAACAAGAACAACAAGAACAACAAGAACAACAAGAAGAACAAGAAGAACAAGAACAACAAGAACAACAAGAAAAACAAGAACAACAAGAACAACAAGAACAACAAGAACAACGAGAACAACGAGAACAACGAGAACAACGAGAACAACGAGAACAACGAGAACAACGAGAACAACGAGAACAACGAGAACAACGAGAACAACGAGAACAACGAGAACAACGAGAACAACGAGAAACAACGAGGACAACGAGATCAAAGAGAACAACAAGAATAACAAGAACAACAAGAACAACAACAAGAACAACAAGAACAACAAGAACAACAACAAGAACAACAAGAACAGAAAGAACAACAAGGACAACAAGAACAAGAACAGCAAGAACAACAACAACAAGAACAACAAGAACAACAAGAACAACAAGAGCAACAAGAGCAACAAGCGCAACAAGAACAACAAGAACAAGAACAAGAACAACAAGAACAGAAAGAACAACAAGGACAACAAGAACAAGAACAGCAAGAACAACAACAAGAAGAACAACAAGAACAACAAGAGCAACAAGAGCAACAAGAGCAACAAGAGCAACAAGAACAACAAGAACAACAACAACATTAACAACAAGAACATCAACAACCAGAGCAACAAGAGCAACAAGAGCAACAAGAGCAACAAGAGCAACAAGAGCAACAAGAACAACAAGAACAACAAGCACAACAAGAACAACAAGAACAACAAGAGCAACAAGAGCAACAAGAACGACAAGAACAACAGGAACAACAACAACAACAACAAGAACAACCACAACAACAAGAACAATAAGAACAACAAGAACAACAAGAACAACGAGAACAACGAGAACAACGAGAACAACGAGAACAACGAGAACAACGAGAACAACGAGAACAACGAGGACAACGAGAACAACGAGAACAACAAGAACAACCAGAACAACAACAACAAGAACAACTAGAACAATAACAAGAACAACAACAACAACAACAACAAAAACAACAAGAACAACAAGAGCAACAAGAAGAACAAGAACAACAAGAACAACAAGAACAACAAGAACAACAAGAGCAACAAGAGCAACAAGAACAACAAGAACAACAAGACCAACCGGAACAACAAGAACAACAAGAACAACCAGACCAACAACAACAAGAACAACTAGAACAACAACAAGAACAACAACAACAACAAGAACAACAAAAACAACAAGAACAACAAGAGCAACAAGAACAACAAGACCAACAAGAACAACAAGAACTACAAGAACAACAAGAGTAACAAGAACAACAAGAACAACAAGAACAACAAGAACAAGAACAGCAAGAAAAACAACAACAACAACAACAACAAAAATAAGAACAACAACAACAACAAGAACAACAACATGAACAATCGGAACAACAAGAAGAACAAGAACAACCAGAACAACAACAACAAGAACAACTAGAACAACAACAACAAGAACAACTAGAACAACAACAAAAAGAACAACAAGAACAACTAGAACAACAAGAACAACATGAACAACAAGAACAACAAGAACAACAAGAACAACAAGAACAACAAGAACAACAAGAACAACAAGAACAACGAGAACAACGAGAACAACGATAACAAGAAGAACAACAAGAACACCATGAACAACAAGAACAACAAGAACAACAAGAACAACAAGGACAACTAGAACAACAACAAGAAGAACAACAAGAACAACAAGAACAACAAGAACAACAAGAACAACAAGAACAACAAGCACAACAAGAACAACAAGAACAACAAGAACAACAAGAACAACAAGAACAACAAGAACAACGAGAACAACGAGAAACAACGAGAACAACGAGAAACAACGAGGACAACGAGATCAAAGAGAACAACAAGAATAACAAGAACAACCAGAACAGCAAGAAGAACAACAAGAACAACAAGAACAACAAGAAGAACAAGAACAACAAGAACAACAAGAACAACAAGAAGAACAAGAAGAACAAGAACAACAAGAACAACAAGAACAACAAGAACAACAAGAACAACAAGGACAACAACAACAATAACAACAACAAGAACAACAAGAACAGCAAGAGCAACAACAACAACAACAAGAACAACAAGAACAACAAGAACATCAACAACCAGAACAACAACAGCAACAAGAGCAACAAGAGCAACAAGAGCAACAATAACAACAAGAACAACAAGAACAACAAGAACAACAAGATCAACAAGAGCAACAAGACCAACAAGAACAACAAGAACAACAAGAACAACAAGAACAACAAGAACAACAAGAACGGCAAGGACAACAACAGCAACAACAACAACAACAACAACAACAACAACAACAACAACAAAAACAACAAGAACAGAAAGAACAACAAGGACAACAAGAACAAGAACAGCAAGAGCAACAACAACTAGAACCACATGAACAACAACAACTAGAACAACAAGAACAACAACAACAACAGGAACAACAAGAACCACAACGACAAGAACAACAACAACAAGAACAACAAAAACAAGAACTACAAGAACAACAACAAGGACAACAACAACAATAACAACAACAACAACAAAAATAAGAACAACAACAACAACAAGAACAACAAGAACAACAAGAACAACAAGAACAACCAGAACAACAACAACAAGAACAACTAGAACAACAACAACAAGAACAACAAGAACAACATGAACAACAAGAACAACAAGAACAACAAGAACAACGTGAACAACATGAACAACAAGAACAACGAGAACAACGAGAACAACGAGAACAACGAGAACAATGAGAACAACGAGAACAACGAGAACAACGAGAACAACGAGAAACAACGAGGACAACGAGATCAAAGAGAACAACAAGAATAACAAGAACAACCAGAACAGCAAGAAGAACAACAAGAACAACAAGAACAACAAGAACAACAAGAACAACAAGATCAACAAAAACAACAAGAACAACAAGAACAACATGAACAACATGAACAACAAGAACAACAAAAACAACAAGAACAGCAAGAACAACAACAAGAACAACAAGAACAACAAGAACAACAAGAACAACAAGAACAACAAGAACAACAAGAACAACAAGAACAACAAGAACAACAAGAACAACAAGAACAACAAGAACAACGAGAACAACGAGAACAACGAGAACAACGAGAACAACGAGAACAACGAGAACAACGAGAACAACGAGAACAACGAGAACAACGAGAACAACGAGAACAACGAGAAACAACGAGGACAACGAGAAACAACGAGGACAACGAGATCAAAGAGAACAACAAGAATAACAAGAACAACCAGAACAGCAAGAAGAACAACAAGAACAACAAGAACAACAAGAACAACAAGAACAACAAGAACAACAAGAACAACAAGATCAACAAGATCAACAAGATCAACAAAAACAACAAGAACAACAAGAACAACAAGAACAACAATAACAACAAGAACAACAAGAACAACAAGAACAACAAGAACAACAAGAACAACAAGAACAACAAGAAGAACAACAAGAACAACAAGAACAACAAGAAGAACAACAAGAACAACAAGAAGAACAAGAAGAACAAGAAGAACAAGAACAACAAGAACAACAAGAACAACAAGAACAACAAGAAGAACAACAAGAACAACAAGAAGAACAACAAGAACAACAAGAACAACAAGAAGAACAACAAGAACAACAAGAACAACAAGAACAACAAGAAGAACAACAAGAACAACAAGAACAACCAGAATAACGAGAACAACGAGAACAACGAGAACAACGAGAACAACGAGAGCAACGAGAACAACGAGAACAACGAGAACAACGAGAACAACGAGAACAACGAGAACAACGAGATCAACGAGATCAACGAGAACAACGAGAACCACGAGAACAACAAGAACAACGAGAACAACAAGAACAACGAGAACAACAAGAACAACAAGAACAACAACAAGAACAACAAGAACAGAAAGAACAACAAGGACAACAAGAACAAGAACAGCAAGAACAACAACAACAAGAACAACAAGAACAACAAGAACAACAAGAGCAACAAGAGCAACAAGAACAACAAGAACAAGAACAAGAACAACAAGAACAGAATGAACAACAAGGACAACAAGAACAAGAACAGCAAGAACAACAACAAGAAGAACAACAAGAACAACAAGAGCAACAAGAGCAACAAGAACAACAAGAACAACAACAACATTAACAACAAGAACATCAACAACCAGAGCAACAAGAGCAACAAGAGCAACAAGAGCAACAAGAGCAACAAGAACAACAAGAACAACAAGCACAACAAGAACAACAAGAGCAACAAGAGCAACAAGAACGACAAGAACAACAGGAACAACAACAACAACAACCAGAACAACAACAACAACAAGAACAACAAGAACAACAAGAACAACAAGAACAACAAGAACAACAAGAACAACGAGAACAACGAGAACAACGAGAACAACGAGAACAACGAGAACAACGAGAACAACGAGAACAACGAGGACAACGAGAACAACGAGAACAACAAGAACAACAAGAACAACAAGAACAACATGAACAACATGAACAACAAGAACAACAAAAACAACAAGAACAGCAAGAACAACAACAAGAACAACAAGAACAACAAGAACAACAAGAACAACAAGAACAACAAGAACAACAAGAACAACAAGAACAACAAGAACAACAAGAACAACAAGAACAACAAGAACAACGAGAACAACGAGAACAACGAGAACAACGAGAACAACGAGAACAACGAGAACAACGAGAACAACGAGAACAACGAGAACAACGAGAACAACGAGAACAACGAGAACAACGAGAAACAACGAGGACAACGAGAAACAACGAGGACAACGAGATCAAAGAGAACAACAAGAATAACAAGAACAACCAGAACAGCAAGAAGAACAACAAGAACAACAAGAACAACAAGAACAACAAGAACAACAAGAACAACAAGATCAACAAGATCAACAAGATCAACAAAAACAACAAGAACAACAAGAACAACAAGAACAACAATAACAACAAGAACAACAAGAACAACAAGAACAACAAGAACAACAAGAACAACAAGAACAACAAGAAGAACAACAAGAACAACAAGAACAACAAGAAGAACAACAAGAACAACAAGAAGAACAAGAAGAACAAGAAGAACAAGAACAACAAGAACAACAAGAACAACAAGAACAACAAGAACAACAAGAAGAACAACAAGAACAACAAGAAGAACAACAAGAACAACAAGAACAACAAGAAGAACAACAAGAACAACAAGAACAACAAGAACAACAAGAAGAACAACAAGAACAACAAGAACAACCAGAATAACGAGAACAACGAGAACAACGAGAACAACGAGAACAACGAGAGCAACGAGAACAACGAGAACAACGAGAACAACGAGAACAACGAGAACAACGAGAACAACGAGATCAACGAGATCAACGAGAACAACGAGAACCACGAGAACAACAAGAACAACGAGAACAACAAGAACAACGAGAACAACAAGAACAACAAGAACAACAACAAGAACAACAAGAACAGAAAGAACAACAAGGACAACAAGAACAAGAACAGCAAGAACAACAACAACAAGAACAACAAGAACAACAAGAACAACAAGAGCAACAAGAGCAACAAGAACAACAAGAACAAGAACAAGAACAACAAGAACAGAATGAACAACAAGGACAACAAGAACAAGAACAGCAAGAACAACAACAAGAAGAACAACAAGAACAACAAGAGCAACAAGAGCAACAAGAACAACAAGAACAACAACAACATTAACAACAAGAACATCAACAACCAGAGCAACAAGAGCAACAAGAGCAACAAGAGCAACAAGAGCAACAAGAACAACAAGAACAACAAGCACAACAAGAACAACAAGAGCAACAAGAGCAACAAGAACGACAAGAACAACAGGAACAACAACAACAACAACCAGAACAACAACAACAACAAGAACAACAAGAACAACAAGAACAACAAGAACAACAAGAACAACAAGAACAACGAGAACAACGAGAACAACGAGAACAACGAGAACAACGAGAACAACGAGAACAACGAGAACAACGAGGACAACGAGAACAACGAGAACAACAAGAACAACAAGAACAACAAGAACAACCAGAACAACAACAACAAGAACAACTAGAACAATAACAAGAACAACAACAACAACAACAACAACAAAAACAACAAGAACAACAAGAGCAGCAAGAAGAACAAGAACAACAAGAACAACAAGAACAACAAGAACAACAAGAGCAACAAGAACAACAAGAACAACAAGACCAACCGGAACAACAAGAACAACAAGAACAACCAGAACAACAACAACAAGAACATCTAGAACAACAACAAGAACAACAACAACAACAAGAACAACAAAAACAACAAGAACAACAAGAGCAACAAGAGCAACAAGAACAACAAGAACAACAAGAACAACAAGAACAACAAGAACAACAAGAACTACAAGAACAACAAGAACAACAAGAACAACAAGAAGAACAACAAGAACAACAAGAAGAACAACAAGAACAACAAGAACAACAAGAAGAACAAGAAGAACAACAACAAGAACAACAACAACAACAACTAGAACAAGAAGAACAAGAAGAACAACAAGAACACCAAGAACAACAAGAACAACAAGAACAACAAGAACAACAAGATCAGCAAGATCAACAAGAACAACAAGAACAACGAGAACAACAAGAACAACGAGAACAACAAGAACAACAAGAACAACAAGAACAAGAACAGCAAGAACAACATGAACAACAACAACAAGAACAACAGGAACAACAACAACAAGAACAACGAGAACAACAACAACAACAACAACAACAACAACAAGAACAACCAGAACAACGAGAACAACGAGAACAACGAGAACAACGAGAACAACGAGAACAACGAGAGCAACGAGAACAACGAGAACAACGAGAACAACGAGAACAACGAGAACAACGAGAACAACTAGAACAACGAGAACAACGAGAACAACGAGATCAACGAGATTAACGAGAACAACGAGAACAACGAGAACAACGAGAACAACAAGAACAACGAGAACAACAAGAACAACAACAAGAACAACAAGAACAACAAGAACAACAACAAGAACAACAAGAACAGAAAGAACAACAAGGACAACAAGAACAAGAACAGCAAGAACAACAACAACAAGAACAACAAGAACAACAAGAACAACAAGAACAACAAGAGCAACAAGAGCAACAAGAGCAACAAGAACAACAAGAACAAGAACAAGAACAACTAGAACAGAAAGAACAACAAGGACAACAAGAACAAGAACAGCAAGAACAACAACAAGAAGAACAACAAGAACAACAAGAGCAACAAGAGCAACAAGAGCAACAATAGCAACAAGAACAACAAGAACAACAAGAGCAACAAGAACAACAAGAGCAACAAGAGCAACAAGAGCAACAAGAACAACAAGATCTACAAGAACAACAAGCACAACAAGAACAACAATGACAACAACAACAAGAACAACAAGGACAACAACAACAACAACAACAAGAACAACAACAGCAACAAGAGCAACAAGAGCAACAAGAGCAACAAAAGCAACAATAGCAACAAGAACAACAAGAACAACAAGAGCAACAAGAACAACAAGAGCAACTAGAACAACAAGGACAACAAGACAACATGAACAGCAAGAAAAACAAGAACAACAAGAACAAGAACAACAAGAACAACAAGAACAACCAGAACAACAACAACAAGAACAACTAGAACAACAACAAGAAGAACAACAAGAACAACATGAACAACAAGAACAACAAGAACAACAAGAACAACAAGAACAACAAGAACAACAAGAACAACGAGAACAACGAGAACAACGAGAACAACGAGAACAACGAGAACAACGAGAACAATGAGAACAACGAGAACAACGAGAACAACGAGAACAACGAGAAACAACGAGGACAACGAGATCAAAGAGAACAACAAGAATAACAAGAACAACCAGAACAGCAAGAAGAACAACAAGAACAACAAGAACAACAAGAACAACAAGAACAACAAGATCAACAAAAACAACAAGAACAACAAGAACAACAAGAACAACAAGAACAACGAGAACAACGAGAACAACGAGAAACAACGAGGACAACGAGATCAAAGAGAACAACAAGAATAACAAGAACAACCAGAACAGCAAGAAGAACAACAAGAACAACAAGAACAACAAGAACAACAAGAACAACAAGATCAACAAGAACAACAAGAACAACAAGAACAACAAGAACAACAAGAACAACAATAACAACAAGAACAACAAGAACAACAAGAAGAACAACAAGAACAACAAGAAGAACAACAAGAAGAACCAGAAGAACAAGAACAACAAGAACAACAAGAACAACCACAACAACAACAACAAGAACAACAAGAACAACTAGAACAACAAGAACAACAAGAAGAACAACAAGAACAACAAGAACAACAAGAACAACAAGAAGAACAACAACAACAAGAACAACAAGAACAACAAGAACAACCAGAACAACGAGAACAACGAGAACAACGAGAACAACGAGAACAACGAGAACAACGAGAGCAACGAGAACAACGAGAACAACGAGAACAACGAGAACAACGAGAACAACGAGAACAACGAGATCAACGAGATCAACGAGAACAACGAGAACAACGAGAACAACAAGAACAACGAGAACAACAAGAACAACAAGAACAACAAGAACAACAACAAGAACAACAAGAACAACGAGAACAACGAGAACAACGAGAACAACGAGAACAACGAGAACAACGAGAACAACGAGAACAACGAGAAACAACGAGGACAACGAGATCAAAGAGAACAACAAGAATAACAAGAACAACAAGAACAACCAGAACAGCAAGAAGAACGACAAGAACAACAAGAACAACAAGAACAACAAGAACAACAAGATCAACAAAAACAACAAGAACAACAAGAACAACAATAACAACAAGAACAACAAGAACATCAAGAACAACAAGAACAACTAGAACAACAAGGACAACAAGACAACATGAACAGCAAGAAAAACAAGAACAACGAGATCAAGAACAACAAGAACAACAAGAACAACAAGAACAACCAGAACAACAACAACAAGAACAACTAGAACAACAACAAGAAGAACAACAAGAACAACATGAACAACAAGAACAACAAGAACAACAAGAACAACAAGAACAACCAGAACAACGAGAACAACCAGAACAACGAGAACAACGAGAACAACGAGAACAACGAGAACAACGAGAACAACGAGAACAACGAGAAACAACGAGGACAACGAGATCAAAGAGAACAACAAGAATAACAAGAACAACCAGAACAGCAAGAAGAACAACAAGAACAACAAGAACAACAAGAACAACAAGAACAACAAGATCAACAAAAACAACAAGAACAACAAGAACAACAAGAACAACAAGAACAACAAGAACAACAAGAAGAACAACAAGAACAACAAGAAGAACAACAAGAAGAACAAGAAGAACAAGAACAACAAGAACAACAAGAACAACAAGAACAACAAGAACAACAAGAACAACAAGAACAACAAGAAGAACAACAAGAACAACAAGAAGAACAACAAGAACAACAAGGACAACAAGAACAACAAGAAGAACAACAACAACAAGAACAACAAGAACAACAAGAACAACCAGAACAACGAGAACAACGAGAACAACGAGAACAACGAGAACAACGAGAACAACGAGAGCAACGAGAACAACGAGAACAACGAGAACAACGAGAACAACGAGAACAACGAGAACAACGAGAACAACGAGATCAACGAGATCAACGAGAACAACGAGAACAACGAGAACAACAAGAACAGCGAGAACAACAAGAACAACAAGAACAACAAGAACAACAACAAGAACAACAAGAACAACAAGAACAACAAGAACAACAACAAGAACAACAAGAACAACAAGAACAACAACAAGAACAACAAGAACAGAAAGAACAACAAGGACAACAAGAACAAGAACAGCAAGAACAACAACAACAAGAACAACAAGAACAACAAGAACAACAAGAGCAACAAGAACGACAAGAACAACAGGAACAACAACAACAACAACAACAACAACAAGAACAACAACAACAACAAGAACAACAAGAACAACGAGAACAACAAGAACAACAAGAACAACAAGAACAACAACAAGAACAACAACAAGAACAACAAGAACAGAAAGAACAACAAGGAAATCAAGAACAAGGACAGCAAGAACAACAACAACAAGAACAACAAGAACAACAAGAACAACAAGAACAACAAGAGCAACAAGAGCAACAAGAGCAACAAGAACAACAAGAACAAGAACAAGAACAACAAGAACAAAAAGAACAACAAGGACAAAAAGAACAAGAACAGCAAGAACAACAACAAGAAGAACAACAAGAACAACAAGAGCAACAAGAGCAACAAGAACAACAAGAACAACAAGATCAACAAGCACAACAAGAACAACAAGGACAAGGACAACAACAACAACAACAACAACATGAACAACAAGAACATCAACAACCAGAACAACAAGAACAACAACAGCAACAAGAGCAACAAGAGCAACAAGAGCAACAAGAGCAACAATAGCAACAAGAACAACAAGAACAACAAGAGCAACAAGAACAACAAGAGCAACAAGAGCAACAAGAGCAACAAGAACAACAAGATCTACAAGAACAACAAGCACAACAAGAACAACAATGACAACAACAACAAGAACAACAAGGACAACAACAACAACAACAACAAGAACAACATGAACAGTAAGAACAACAAGAACAACTAGAACAACAAGAACAACAAGAACAACAAGAACAACAAGAGCAACAAGAACAACAAGAACAACAAGAACAACAAGAACAACAAGAACAACAAGAACAACAAGAACAACAAGAACAACAAGAACAACCGGAACAACAAGAACGACAAGAAAAACCAGAACAACAACAACAAGAACAACTAGAACAAGAACAAGAAGAACAACAAGAACAACAACAACCAGAACAACAAGAACTACAACAGCAACGAGAGCAACAAGAACAACAAGATCAACAAGAAGAACAACAAGAACAACAAGAAGAACAACAAGAAGAACAAGAAGAACAAGAACAACAAGAACAACAAGAACAACAAGAACAACAAGAACAACAAGAACAACCAGAACAACTTGAACAACCAGAACAACGAGAACAACGAGAACAACGAGAACAACGAGAACAACGAGAACAACGAGAACAACGAGAAACAACGAGGACAACGAGATCAAAGAGAACAACAAGAATAACAAGAACAACCAGAACAGCAAGAAGAACAACAAGAACAACAAGAACAACAAGAACAACAAGAACAACAAGAACAACAAGATCAACAAAAACAACAAGAACAACAAGAACAACAAGAACAACAAGAACAACAAGAACAACAAGAAGAACAACAAGAACAACAAGAAGAACAACAAGAAGAACACGAAGAACAAGAACAACAAGAACAACAAGAACAACAAGAACAACAAGAACAACAAGAACAACAAGAAGAACAACAAGAACAACAAGAAGAACAACAAGAACAACAAGAACAACAAGAACAACAAGAAGAACAACAACAACAAGAACAACAAGAACAACAAGAACAACCAGAACAACGAGAACAACGAGAACAACGAGAACAACAAGAACTACAAGAACAACAAGAACAACAAGAACAACAAGAAGAACAACAAGAACAACAAGAAGAACAACAAGAACAACAAGAACAACAAGAAGAACAAGAAGAACAACAACAAGAACAACAACAACAACAACTAGAACAAGAAGAACAAGAAGAACAACAAGAACACCAAGAACAACAAGAACAACAAGAACAACAAGGTCAGCAAGATCAACAAGAACAACAAGAACAACGAGAACAACAAGAACAACGAGAACAACAAGAACAACAAGAACAACAAGAACAAGAACAGCAAGAACAACATGAACAACAACAACAAGAACAACAGGAACAACAACAACAAGAACAACGAGAACAACAACAACAACAACAACAACAACAACAAGAACAACCAGAACAACGAGAACAACGAGAACAACGAGAACAACGAGAACAACGAGAACAACGAGAGCAACGAGAACAACGAGAACAACGAGAACAACGAGAACAACGAGAACAACGAGAACAACTAGAACAACGAGAACAACGAGAACAACGAGATCAACGAGATTAACGAGAACAACGAGAACAACGAGAACAACGAGAACAACAAGAACAACGAGAACAACAAGAACAACAACAAGAACAACAAGAACAACAAGAACAACAACAAGAACAACAAGAACAGAAAGAACAACAAGGACAACAAGAACAAGAACAGCAAGAACAACAACAACAAGAACAACAAGAACAACAAGAACAACAAGAACAACAAGAGCAACAAGAGCAACAAGAGCAACAAGAACAACAAGAACAAGAACAAGAACAACTAGAACAGAAAGAACAACAAGGACAACAAGAACAAGAACAGCAAGAACAACAACAAGAAGAACAACAAGAACAACAAGAGCAACAAGAGCAACAAGAGCAACAAGAGCAACAAGAACAACAAGAACAACAAGAACAACAAGATCAACAAGCACAACAAGAACAACAAGGACAAGGACAACAACAACAACAACAACAACATGAACAACAAGGACAAGGACAACAACAACAACAACAACAACATGAACAACAAGAACATCAACAACCAGAAAAACAAGAACAACAACAGCAACAAGAGCAACAAGAGCAACAAGAGCAACAAAAGCAACAATAGCAACAAGAACAACAAGAACAACAAGAGCAACAAGAACAACAAGAGCAACTAGAACAACAAGGACAACAAGACAACATGAACAGCAAGAAAAACAAGAACAACAAGAACAACAAGAACAACCAGAACAACAACAACAAGAACAACTAGAACAACAACAAGAAGAACAACAAGAACAACATGAACAACAAGAACAACAAGAACAACAAGAACAACAAGATCAACAAGAACAACAAGAACAACGAGAACAACGAGAACAACGAGAACAATGAGAACAACGAGAACAACGAGAACAATGAGAACAACGAGAACAACGAGAACAACGAGAACAACGAGAAACAACGAGGACAACGAGATCAAAGAGAACAACAAGAATAACAAGAACAACCAGAACAGCAAGAAGAACAACAAGAACAACAAGAACAACAAGAACAACAAGAACAACAAGATCAACAAAAACAACAAGAACAACAAGAACAACAAGAACAACAAGAACAACAATAACAACAAGAACAACAAGAACAACAAGAACAACAAGAACAACAAGAACAACCAGAACAACAACAACAAGAACAACTAGAACAACAACAAGAAGAACAACAAGAACAACATGAACAACAAGAACAACAAGAACAACAAGAACAACAAGAACAACAAGAACAACAAGAACAACGAGAACAACGAGAACAACGAGAACAACGAGAACAACGAGAACAACGAGAACAACGAGAACAACGAGAACAACGAGAACAACGAGAACAACGAGAAACAACGAGGACAACGAGATCAAAGAGAACAACAAGAATAACAAGAACAACCAGAACAGCAAGAAGAACAACAAGAACAACAAGAACAACAAGAACAACAAGAACAACAAGATCAACAAAAACAACAAGAACAACAAGAACAACAAGAACAACAATAACAACAAGAACAACAAGAACATCAAGAACAACAAGAACAACTAGAACAACAAGGACAACAAGACAACATGAACAGCAAGAAAAACAAGAACAACGAGATCAAGAACAACAAGAACAACAAGAACAACAAGAACAACCAGAACAACAACAACAAGAACAACTAGAACAACAACAAGAAGAACAACAAGAACAACATGAACAACAAGAAGAACAACAAGAACAACATGAACAACAAGAACAACAAGAACAACAAGAACAACAAGAACAACCAGAACAACGAGAACAACCAGAACAACGAGAACAACGAGAACAACGAGAACAACGAGAACAACGAGAACAACGAGAACAACGAGAAACAACGAGGACAACGAGATCAAAGAGAACAACAAGAATAACAAGAACAACCAGAACAGCAAGAAGAACAACAAGAACAACAAGAACAACAAGAACAACAAGAACAACAAGATCAACAAAAACAACAAGAACAACAAGAACAACAAGAACAACAAGAACAACAAGAACAACAAGAAGAACAACAAGAACAACAAGAAGAACAACAAGAAGAACAAGAAGAACAAGAACAACAAGAACAACAAGAACAACAAGAACAACAAGAACAACAAGAACAACAAGAACAACAAGAAGAACAACAAGAACAACAAGAAGAACAACAAGAACAACAAGGACAACAAGAACAACAAGAAGAACAACAACAACAAGAACAACAAGAACAACAAGAACAACCAGAACAACG
>NW_027476094.1:732500-755000 GCF_051020955.1 Megalopta genalis
AGAACAACTAGAACAAGAACAAGAAGAACAACAACAACCAGAACAACAAGAACTACAACAGCAACGAGAGCAACAAGAACAACAAGATCAACAAGAACAACAAGAACAACAAGAGCAACAAGAACAACAACAACAAGAACAGCAAGAACAACAACAACATTAACAACAAGAACATCAACAACCAGAGCAACAAGAGCAACAAGAGCAACAAGTGCAACAAGAACAACAAGATCAACAAGCACAACATGAACAACAAGAACAACAAGAGCAGCAAGAGCAACAAGAACAACAAGAACAACAGGAACAACAAGGACAACAACAACAAGAACAACAAGGACAACATCATCAACAACAACAACAAGAACAACATGAACAGTAAGAACAACAAGAACAACAAGAGCAACAAGAAGAACAAGAACAACAAGAACAACAAGGACAACATCATCAACAACAACAACAAGAACAACATGAACAGTGAGAGCAACAAGAACAACAAGAACAACGAGAAGAACAAGAACAACGAGAACAACAAGAACAACAACAACAACAAGAACAACAAGAACAGCAAGAACAACAAGAACAACAAGAACAACAAGAACAACGAGAACAACGAGAACAACGAGAACAACGAGAACAACGAGAACAACGAGAACAACGAGATCAACGAGAACAACGAGAACAACGAGAACAACGAGAACAACAAGAACAACAAGAACAACAAGAACAACAAGAACAACAACAAGAACAACAAGAACAACAACAAGAACATCAAGAACAACAAGAACAACAAGAGCAACAAGAGCAACAAGAGCAACAAGAACAACAAGAACAACAAGAACAACAAGATCAACAAGCACAACAAGAACAACAAGGACAACAAAAAAAAGAACAACAAGGACAAGGACAACAACAACAACAACAACAAAAACAACAACAACATGAACAACAAGAACATCAACAACCAGAACAACAAGAACAACAACAGCAACAAGAGCAACAAGAGCAACAAAAGCAACAAGAGCAACAAGAGCAACAAGAACAACAAGAGCAACAAGGAGAACAAGAACAACAAGAACAACCGGAACAACAAGAACGACAAGAAAAACCAGAACAACAACAACAAGAACAACTAGAACAAGAACAAGAAGAACAACAAGAACAACAACAACCAGAACAACAAGAACTACAACAGCAACGAGAGAAACAAGAACAACAAGATCAACAAGAACATCAAGAACAACAAGAACAACAAGATCAACAAGATCAACAAGAACAACAAGAACAACAAGAACAACAAGAGCAACAAGCACAACAAGAACAACAAGGACAACAACAACAAGAACAACAAGGACAACATCATCAACAACAACAACAAGAACAACATGAACAGTGAGAACAACAAGAACAACAAGAACAACAAGAACATCAAGAACAGCAAGAACAACAAGAACAACAAGAACAACAAGAACAAGAACAACCGGAACAACAAGAACAACAAGAACAACAAGTACAACAAGAACAACAAGAACAACAAGAACAACAAGAGCAACAAGCACAACAAGAACAACAAGGACAACAACAACAAGAACAACAAGGACAACATCATCAACAACAGCAACAAGAACAACATGAACAGTAAGAACAACAAGAACAACAAGAACAACAAGAACAACAACAACAACAAGAACAACAACAACAACAAGAACAACAAGAACAACAAGAACAACGAGAACAACAAGAACGACAAGAGCAACAAGAACAACAAGAACAACAAGAACAACAAGAACAACAAGAACAACAAGAACAACAAGAACAACAAGAACAACCGGAACAACAAGAACGACAAGAAAAACCAGAACAACAACAACAAGAACAACTAGAACAAGAACAAGAAGAACAACAAGAACAACAACAACCAGAACAACAAGAACTACAACAGCAACGAGAGCAACAAGAACAACAAGATCAACAAGAACAACAAGAACAACAAGAGCAACAAGAACAACAACAACAAGAACAGCAAGAACAACAACAACATTAACAACAAGAACATCAACAACCAGAGCAACAAGAGCAACAAGAGCAACAAGTGCAACAAGAACAACAAGATCAACAAGCACAACAAGAACAACAAGAACAACAAGAGCAGCAAGAGCAACAAGAACAACAAGAACAACAGGAACAACAAGGACAACAACAACAAGAACAACAAGGACAACATCATCAACAACAACAACAAGAACAACATGAACAGTAAGAACAACAAGAACAACAAGAGCAACAAGAAGAACAAGAACAACAAGAACAACAAGGACAACATCATCAACAACAACAACAAGAACAACATGAACAGTGAGAGCAACAAGAACAACAAGAACAACGAGAAGAACAAGAACAACGAGAACAACAAGAACAACAACAACAACAAGAACAACAAGAACAGCAAGAACAACAAGAACAACAAGAACAACAAGAACAACGAGAACAACGAGAACAACGAGAACAACGAGAACAACGAGAACAACGAGAACAACGAGATCAACGAGAACAACGAGAACAACGAGAACAACGAGAACAACAAGAACAACAAGAACAACAAGAACAACAAGAACAACAACAAGAACAACAAGAACAACAACAAGAACATCAAGAACAACAAGAACAACAAGAGCAACAAGAGCAACAAGAGCAACAAGAACAACAAGAACAACAAGATCAACAAGCACAACAAGAACAACAAGGACAACAAAAAAAAGAACAACAAGGACAAGGACAACAACAACAACAACAACAAAAACAACAACAACATGAACAACAAGAACATCAACAACCAGAACAACAAGAACAACAACAGCAACAAGAGCAACAAGAACAACAAAAGCAACAAGAGCAACAAGAGCAACAAGAACAACAAGAGCAACAAGAGCAACAAGAGCAACAAGAACAACAAGATCTACAAGACCAACAAGCACAACAAGAACAACAATGACAACTACAACAAGAACAACAAGGACAACAACAACAACAACAACAAGAACAACAAGAACAACATGAACAGTAAGAACAACAAGAACAACAAGAACAACATGGAGAACAAGAACAACAAGAACAACAAGAACAACAAGAGCAACAAGAACAACAAGAACAACAAGAACAACAAGAACAACAAGAACAACAAGAACAAACGGAACAACAAGAACGACAAGAAAAAACCAGAACAACAACAACAAGAACAACTAGAACAAGAACAAGAAGAACAACAAGAACAACAACAACCAGAACAACAAGAACTACAACAGCAACGAGAGCAACAAGAACAACAAGATCAACAAGAACAACAAGAACAACAAGAACAACAACAACAAGAACAGCAAGAACAACAACAACATTAACAACAAGAACATCAACAACCAGAGCAACAAGAGCAACAAGAGCAACAAGTGCAACAAGAACAACAAGAACAACAAGCACAACAAGAACAACAAGAACAACAAGAGCAACAAGAGCAACAAGAACAACAAGAACAACAGGAACAACAACAACAACAACAACAACAACAACAACAAGAACAACAAGAACAACAAGAACAACAAGAGCAACGAGAACAACGAGAACAACGAGAACAACGAGAACAACGAGAACAACGAGAACAACGAGGACAACGAGAACAACGAGAACAACGAGAACAACGAGAACAACGAGTACAACGAGAACAACGAGAACAACGAGATCAACGATATCAACGAGAACAACGAGAACAACGAGAACAACGAGAACAACAAGAACAACAAGAACAACAAGAACAACAAGAACAACAACAAGAACAACAAGAACAACAACAAGAACAACAAGAACAACAAGAACAACAAGAACAACAAGAACAACAAGAACAACACGAACAACAAGAACGACAAGAGCAACAAGAGCAACAAGAGCAACAACAGCAGCAAGAGCAACCAGAGCAACAAGAACAACAAGAACAACAAGAACAACAAGATCATCAAGATCAACAGGAACAACAAGAACAACAAGAACAACAAGAACAACAAGCACAACAAGAACAACAAGGACAACAACAACAAGAACAACAAGGACAACATCATCAACAGCAACAACAAGAACAACATGAACAGTAAGAACAACAAGAACAACAAGAGCAACAAGATCAACAAGAACAACAAGAACAACAAGGACAACATCATCAACAACAACAACAAGAACAATATGAACAGTAAGAGCAACAAGAACAACAAGAACAACGAGAAGAACAAGAACAACGAGAACAACAAGAACAACAACAACAACAAGAACAACAAGAACAACGAGAACAACGAGAACAACGAGAACAGCGAGAACAACGAGAACAACGAGGACAACGAGAACAACGAGGACAACGAGAACAACGAGAACAACGAGAACAACGAGGACAACGAGAACAACGAGAACAACGAGAACAACGAGAACAACAAGAACAACAAGAGCAACAAGAACAACAAGAGCAACAAGAGCAACAAGAGCAACAAGATCAACAGGAACAACAAGAACAACAAGCACAACAAGAACAACAAGGACAACAACAACAAGAACAACAAGGACAACATCATCAACAACAGCAACAAGAACAACAAGGACACCATCATCAACAACAACAACAAGAACAACATGACCAGTAAGAACAACAAGAACAACAAGAACAACAAGAACAACAAGCACAACAAGAACAACAAGGACAACAACAACAAGAACAACAAGGACAACATCATCAACAACAACAACAAGAGCAACATGAACAGTAAGAACAACAAGAACAACAAGAGCAACAAGAAGAACAAGAACAACAAGAACAACAAGGACAACATCATCAACAACAACAACAAGAACAACGTGAACAGTAAGAGCAACAAGAACAACAAGAACAACGAGAAGAACAAGAACAACGAGAACAACAAGAACAACAACAACAACAAGAACAACAAGAACAACAAGAACAACAAGACCAACAAGAACAACGAGAACAACGAGAACAACGAGAACAGCGAGACCAACGAGAACAACGAGAACAACGAGAACAACGAGGACAACGAGAACAACAAGAACAACAAGAGCAACAAGAACAACAAGAGCAACAAGAGCAACAAGAGCAACAAGAACAACAAGATCTACAAGAACAACAAGCACAACAAGAACAACAATGACAACAACAACAAGAACAACAAGGACAATAACAACAACAACAACAAGAACAACAAGAACAACAAGAACAACAAAAACAACGAGAACAACGAGAACAATGAGAACAACGAGAACAACGAGAACAACGAGACCAACGAGAACAACGAGAACAACGAGAACAACATGAACAACAAGAACAACAAGAGCAACAAGAACAACAAGAACAACAAGAACAACCGGAACAACAAGAACGACAAGAAAAACCAGAACAACAACAACAAGAACAACTAGAACAAGAACAAGAAGAACATCAAGAACAACAACAACCAGAACAACAAGAACTACAACAGCAACGAGAGCAACAAGAACAACAAGATCTACAAGAACATCAAGAACAACAAGAACAACAAGAACAACAAGAACAACAACAACAAGAACAGCAAGAACAATAACAACATTAACAACAAGAACATCAACAACCAGAGCAGCAAGAGCAACAAGAGCAACATGTGCAACAAGAACAACAAGAACAACAAGAACAACAAGAACAACAAGAGCAACAAGAGCAACAAGAGCAACAAGAACAACAAGAACAACAGGAGCAACAACAACAACAACAAGAACAAGAACAACAACAACAACAAGAACAACAAGAACAACAAGAACAACGAGAACAACAAGAACGACAAGAGCAACAAGAGCAACAAGAGCAACAAGAGCAACAAGAGCAACAAGAACAACAAGAACAACAAGACCAACAAGATCAACAAGATCAACAAGAACAACAAGAACAACAAGAACAACAAGCACAACAAGAACAACAAGGACAACAACAACAAGGACAACATCATCAACAACAACAACAAGAACAACATGAACAGTAAGAACAACAAGAACAACAAGAGCAACAAGAAGAACAAGAACAACAAGAACAACAAGGACAACATCATCAACAACAACAACAAGAACAACATGAACAGTAAGAGCAACAAGAACAACAAGAACAACGAGAAGAACAAGAACAACGAGAACAACAAGAACAACAACAACAACAAGAACAACGAGAACAACGAGAACAACGAGAACAACGAGAACAGCGAGAACAACGAGAACAGCGAGACCAACGAGAACAACGAGAGCAACGAGAACAACGAGGACAACGAGAACAACGAGAACAACGAGAACAACGAGAACAACAAGAACAACAAGAACAACAAGAACAACAAGAACAACAAGAACAACAAGAACAACAAGAACAACAAGAACAACAAGAACAACAAGAACAACAAGAACAACAAGAACAACAAGAACAACACGAACAACAAGAACAACAAGAACAACAAGAACAACAAGAACGACAAGAGCAACAAGAGCAACAACAACAAGAACAACAAGAACAACAAGAACAACAAGAACAACAAGGAGAACAAGAACAACAAGAACAACCGGAACAACAAGAACGACAAGAAAAACCAGAACAACAACAACAAGAACAACTAGAACAAGAACAAGAAGAACAACAAGAACAACAACAACCAGAACAACAAGAACTACAACAGCAACGAGAGAAACAAGAACAACAAGATCAACAAGAACATCAAGAACAACAAGAACAACAAGAACAACAACAACAAGAACAGCAAGAACAATAACGACATTAACAACAAGAACATCAACAACCAGAGCAGCAAGAGCAACAAGAGCAACATGTGCAACAAGAACAACAAGAACAACAAGCACAACAAGAGCAACAAGAGCAACAAGAGCAACAAGAACAACAAGATCAACAGGAGCAACAACAACAACAACAACAACAAGAACAACAACAACAACAAGAACAACAAGAACAACAAGAACAACGAGAACAACAAGAACGACAAGAGCAACAAGAACAACAAGAACAACAAGAACAACAAGAACAACAAGAACAACAAGAACAACAAGAACAACAAGAACAACAAGAACAACCGGAACAACAAGAACGACAAGAAAAACCAGAACAACAACAACAAGAACAACTAGAACAAGAACAAGAAGAACAACAACAACCAGAACAACAAGAACTACAACAGCAACGAGAGCAACAAGAACAACAAGATCAACAAGAACAACAAGAACAACAAGAGCAACAAGAACAACAACAACAAGAACAGCAAGAACAACAACAACATTAACAACAAGAACATCAACAACCAGAGCAACAAGAGCAACAAGAGCAACAAGTGCAACAAGAACAACAAGATCAACAAGCACAACATGAACAACAAGAACAACAAGAGCAGCAAGAGCAACAAGAACAACAAGAACAACAGGAACAACAAGGACAACAACAACAAGAACAACAAGGACAACATCATCAACAACAACAACAAGAACAACATGAACAGTAAGAACAACAAGAACAACAAGAGCAACAAGAAGAACAAGAACAACAAGAACAACAAGGACAACATCATCAACAACAACAACAAGAACAACATGAACAGTGAGAGCAACAAGAACAACAAGAACAACGAGAAGAACAAGAACAACGAGAACAACAAGAACAACAACAACAACAAGAACAACAAGAACAGCAAGAACAACAAGAACAACAAGAACAACAAGAACAACGAGAACAACGAGAACAACGAGAACAACGAGAACAACGAGAACAACGAGAACAACGAGATCAACGAGAACAACGAGAACAACGAGAACAACGAGAACAACAAGAACAACAAGAACAACAAGAACAACAAGAACAACAACAAGAACAACAAGAACAACAACAAGAACATCAAGAACAACAAGAACAACAAGAGCAACAAGAGCAACAAGAGCAACAAGAACAACAAGAACAACAAGAACAACAAGATCAACAAGCACAACAAGAACAACAAGGACAACAAAAAAAAGAACAACAAGGACAAGGACAACAACAACAACAACAACAAAAACAACAACAACATGAACAACAAGAACATCAACAACCAGAACAACAAGAACAACAACAGCAACAAGAGCAACAAGAGCAACAAAAGCAACAAGAGCAACAAGAGCAACAAGAACAACAAGAGCAACAAGGAGAACAAGAACAACAAGAACAACCGGAACAACAAGAACGACAAGAAAAACCAGAACAACAACAACAAGAACAACTAGAACAAGAACAAGAAGAACAACAAGAACAACAACAACCAGAACAACAAGAACTACAACAGCAACGAGAGAAACAAGAACAACAAGATCAACAAGAACATCAAGAACAACAAGAACAACAAGATCAACAAGATCAACAAGAACAACAAGAACAACAAGAACAACAAGAGCAACAAGCACAACAAGAACAACAAGGACAACAACAACAAGAACAACAAGGACAACATCATCAACAACAACAACAAGAACAACATGAACAGTGAGAACAACAAGAACAACAAGAACAACAAGAACATCAAGAACAGCAAGAACAACAAGAACAACAAGAACAACAAGAACAAGAACAACCGGAACAACAAGAACAACAAGAACAACAAGTACAACAAGAACAACAAGAACAACAAGAACAACAAGAGCAACAAGCACAACAAGAACAACAAGGACAACAACAACAAGAACAACAAGGACAACATCATCAACAACAGCAACAAGAACAACATGAACAGTAAGAACAACAAGAACAACAAGAACAACAAGAACAACAACAACAACAAGAACAACAACAACAACAAGAACAACAAGAACAACAAGAACAACGAGAACAACAAGAACGACAAGAGCAACAAGAACAACAAGAACAACAAGAACAACAAGAACAACAAGAACAACAAGAACAACAAGAACAACAAGAACAACAAGAACAACCGGAACAACAAGAACGACAAGAAAAACCAGAACAACAACAACAAGAACAACTAGAACAAGAACAAGAAGAACAACAAGAACAACAACAACCAGAACAACAAGAACTACAACAGCAACGAGAGCAACAAGAACAACAAGATCAACAAGAACAACAAGAACAACAAGAGCAACAAGAACAACAACAACAAGAACAGCAAGAACAACAACAACATTAACAACAAGAACATCAACAACCAGAGCAACAAGAGCAACAAGAGCAACAAGTGCAACAAGAACAACAAGATCAACAAGCACAACAAGAACAACAAGAACAACAAGAGCAGCAAGAGCAACAAGAACAACAAGAACAACAGGAACAACAAGGACAACAACAACAAGAACAACAAGGACAACATCATCAACAACAACAACAAGAACAACATGAACAGTAAGAACAACAAGAACAACAAGAGCAACAAGAAGAACAAGAACAACAAGAACAACAAGGACAACATCATCAACAACAACAACAAGAACAACATGAACAGTGAGAGCAACAAGAACAACAAGAACAACGAGAAGAACAAGAACAACGAGAACAACAAGAACAACAACAACAACAAGAACAACAAGAACAGCAAGAACAACAAGAACAACAAGAACAACAAGAACAACGAGAACAACGAGAACAACGAGAACAACGAGAACAACGAGAACAACGAGAACAACGAGATCAACGAGAACAACGAGAACAACGAGAACAACGAGAACAACAAGAACAACAAGAACAACAAGAACAACAAGAACAACAACAAGAACAACAAGAACAACAACAAGAACATCAAGAACAACAAGAACAACAAGAGCAACAAGAGCAACAAGAGCAACAAGAACAACAAGAACAACAAGATCAACAAGCACAACAAGAACAACAAGGACAACAAAAAAAAGAACAACAAGGACAAGGACAACAACAACAACAACAACAAAAACAACAACAACATGAACAACAAGAACATCAACAACCAGAACAACAAGAACAACAACAGCAACAAGAGCAACAAGAACAACAAAAGCAACAAGAGCAACAAGAGCAACAAGAACAACAAGAGCAACAAGAGCAACAAGAGCAACAAGAACAACAAGATCTACAAGACCAACAAGCACAACAAGAACAACAATGACAACTACAACAAGAACAACAAGGACAACAACAACAACAACAACAAGAACAACAAGAACAACATGAACAGTAAGAACAACAAGAACAACAAGAACAACATGGAGAACAAGAACAACAAGAACAACAAGAACAACAAGAGCAACAAGAACAACAAGAACAACAAGAACAACAAGAACAACAAGAACAACAAGAACAAACGGAACAACAAGAACGACAAGAAAAAACCAGAACAACAACAACAAGAACAACTAGAACAAGAACAAGAAGAACAACAAGAACAACAACAACCAGAACAACAAGAACTACAACAGCAACGAGAGCAACAAGAACAACAAGATCAACAAGAACAACAAGAACAACAAGAACAACAACAACAAGAACAGCAAGAACAACAACAACATTAACAACAAGAACATCAACAACCAGAGCAACAAGAGCAACAAGAGCAACAAGTGCAACAAGAACAACAAGAACAACAAGCACAACAAGAACAACAAGAACAACAAGAGCAACAAGAGCAACAAGAACAACAAGAACAACAGGAACAACAACAACAACAACAACAACAACAACAACAAGAACAACAAGAACAACAAGAACAACAAGAGCAACGAGAACAACGAGAACAACGAGAACAACGAGAACAACGAGAACAACGAGAACAACGAGGACAACGAGAACAACGAGAACAACGAGAACAACGAGAACAACGAGTACAACGAGAACAACGAGAACAACGAGATCAACGATATCAACGAGAACAACGAGAACAACGAGAACAACGAGAACAACAAGAACAACAAGAACAACAAGAACAACAAGAACAACAACAAGAACAACAAGAACAACAACAAGAACAACAAGAACAACAAGAACAACAAGAACAACAAGAACAACAAGAACAACAAGAACAACACGAACAACAAGAACGACAAGAGCAACAAGAGCAACAAGAGCAACAACAGCAGCAAGAGCAACCAGAGCAACAAGAACAACAAGAACAACAAGAACAACAAGATCAACAAGATCAACAGGAACAACAAGAACAACAAGAACAACAAGAACAACAAGCACAACAAGAACAACAAGGACAACAACAACAAGAACAACAAGGACAACATCATCAACAGCAACAACAAGAACAACATGAACAGTAAGAACAACAAGAACAACAAGAGCAACAAGATCAACAAGAACAACAAGAACAACAAGGACAACATCATCAACAACAACAACAAGAACAATATGAACAGTAAGAGCAACAAGAACAACAAGAACAACGAGAAGAACAAGAACAACGAGAACAACAAGAACAACAACAACAACAAGAACAACAAGAACAACGAGAACAACGAGAACAACGAGAACAGCGAGAACAACGAGAACAACGAGGACAACGAGAACAACGAGGACAACGAGAACAACGAGAACAACGAGAACAACGAGGACAACGAGAACAACGAGAACAACGAGAACAACGAGAACAACAAGAACAACAAGAGCAACAAGAACAACAAGAGCAACAAGAGCAACAAGAGCAACAAGATCAACAGGAACAACAAGAACAACAAGCACAACAAGAACAACAAGGACAACAACAACAAGAACAACAAGGACAACATCATCAACAACAGCAACAAGAACAACAAGGACACCATCATCAACAACAACAACAAGAACAACATGACCAGTAAGAACAACAAGAACAACAAGAACAACAAGCACAACAAGAACAACAAGGACAACAACAACAAGAACAACAAGGACAACATCATCAACAACAACAACAAGAGCAACATGAACAGTAAGAACAACAAGAACAACAAGAGCAACAAGAAGAACAAGAACAACAAGAACAACAAGGACAACATCATCAACAACAACAACAAGAACAACGTGAACAGTAAGAGCAACAAGAACAACAAGAACAACGAGAAGAACAAGAACAACGAGAACAACAAGAACAACAACAACAACAAGAACAACAAGAACAACAAGAACAACAAGACCAACAAGAACAACGAGAACAACGAGAACAACGAGAACAGCGAGACCAACGAGAACAACGAGAACAACGAGAACAACGAGGACAACGAGAACAACAAGAACAACAAGAGCAACAAGAACAACAAGAGCAACAAGAGCAACAAGAGCAACAAGAACAACAAGATCTACAAGAACAACAAGCACAACAAGAACAACAATGACAACAACAACAAGAACAACAAGGACAATAACAACAACAACAACAAGAACAACAAGAACAACAAGAACAACAAAAACAACGAGAACAACGAGAACAATGAGAACAACGAGAACAACGAGAACAACGAGACCAACGAGAACAACGAGAACAACGAGAACAACATGAACAACAAGAACAACAAGAGCAACAAGAACAACAAGAACAACAAGAACAACCGGAACAACAAGAACGACAAGAAAAACCAGAACAACAACAACAAGAACAACTAGAACAAGAACAAGAAGAACATCAAGAACAACAACAACCAGAACAACAAGAACTACAACAGCAACGAGAGCAACAAGAACAACAAGATCTACAAGAACATCAAGAACAACAAGAACAACAAGAACAACAAGAACAACAACAACAAGAACAGCAAGAACAATAACAACATTAACAACAAGAACATCAACAACCAGAGCAGCAAGAGCAACAAGAGCAACATGTGCAACAAGAACAACAAGAACAACAAGAACAACAAGAACAACAAGAGCAACAAGAGCAACAAGAGCAACAAGAACAACAAGAACAACAGGAGCAACAACAACAACAACAAGAACAAGAACAACAACAACAACAAGAACAACAAGAACAACAAGAACAACGAGAACAACAAGAACGACAAGAGCAACAAGAGCAACAAGAGCAACAAGAGCAACAAGAGCAACAAGAACAACAAGAACAACAAGACCAACAAGATCAACAAGATCAACAAGAACAACAAGAACAACAAGAACAACAAGCACAACAAGAACAACAAGGACAACAACAACAAGGACAACATCATCAACAACAACAACAAGAACAACATGAACAGTAAGAACAACAAGAACAACAAGAGCAACAAGAAGAACAAGAACAACAAGAACAACAAGGACAACATCATCAACAACAACAACAAGAACAACATGAACAGTAAGAGCAACAAGAACAACAAGAACAACGAGAAGAACAAGAACAACGAGAACAACAAGAACAACAACAACAACAAGAACAACGAGAACAACGAGAACAACGAGAACAACGAGAACAGCGAGAACAACGAGAACAGCGAGACCAACGAGAACAACGAGAGCAACGAGAACAACGAGGACAACGAGAACAACGAGAACAACGAGAACAACGAGAACAACGAGAACAACGAGAACAACGAGAACAACGAGAACAACGAGAACAACGAGAACAACGAGAACAACGAGAACAACGAGAACAACGAGAACAACGAGATCAACGAGAACAACGAGAACAACGAGAACAACGAGAACAACAAGAACAACAACAAGAACAACAAGAACAACAAGAACAACAAGAGCAACAAGAGCAACAAGAGCAACAAGAACAACAAGAACAACAAGAACAACAAGATCAACAAGCACAACAAGAACAACAAGGACAACAACAACAAGAACAACAAGGACAAGGACAACAACAACAACAACAACAAGAACAACAACAACATGAACAACAAGAACATCAACAACCAGAACAACAAGAACAACAACAGCAACAAGAGCAACAAGAGCAACAAATCAACAAGAGCAACAAGAGCAACAAGAGCAACAAGAACAACAAGAACAACAAGAGCAACAAGAGCAACAAGAGCAACAAGAACAACAAGATCTACAAGAACAACAAGCACAACAAGAACAACAATGACAACTACAACAAGAACAACAAGGACAACAACAACAACAACAGCAACAAGAACAACAAGAACAACATGAACAGTAAGAACAACAAGAACAACAAGAACAACATGGAGAACAAGAACAACAAGAACAACAAGAACAACAAGAACAACAAGAGCAACAAGAGCAACAAGAGCAACAAGAGCAACAAGAACAACAAGAACAACAAGAGCAACAAGAGCAACAAGAACAACAAGATCTACAAGAACAACAAGCACAACAAGAACAACAATGACAACTACAACAAGAACAACAAGGACAACAACAACAAGAACAACAAGAACAACATGAACAGTAAGAACAACAAGAACAACAAGAACAACATGGAGAACAAGAACAACAAGAACAACAAGAACAACAAGAGCAACAAGAACAACAAGAACAACAAGAGCAACAAGAACAACAAGAACAACAAGAACAACAAGAACAACCGGAACAATAAGAACGACAAGAAAAACCAGAACAACAACAACAAGAACAACTAGAACAAGAACAAGAAGAACAACAAGAACAACAACAACCAGAACAACAAGAACTACAACAGCAACGAGAGCAACAAGAACAACAAGATCAACAAGAACAACAAGAACAACAAGAACAACAACAACAAGAACAGCAAGAACAACAACAAGCACAACAAGAACAACAAGAACAACAAGAGCAGCAAGAGCAACAGGAACAACAAGGACAACAACAACAAGAACAACAAGGACAACATCATCAACAACAACAACAAGAACAACATGAACAGTAAGAACAACAAGAACAACAAGAGCAACAAGAAGAACAAGAACAACAAGAACAACAAGGACAACATCATCAACAACAACAACAAGAGCAACATGAACAGTGAGAGCAACAAGAACAACAAGAACAACGAGAAGAACAAGAACAACGAGAACAACAAGAACAACAACAACAACAAGAACAGCAAGAACAACAAGAACAACAAGAACAACAAGAACAACGAGAACAACGAGAACAACGAGAACAGCGAGACCAACGAGAACAACGAGAACAACGAGAACAACGAGGACAAGATCAACAAGAACAACAAGAGCAACAAGAGCAACAAGAGCAACAAGAGCAACAAGAACAACAAGATCAACAAGATAAACAGGAACAACAAGAACAACAAGCACAACAAGAACAACAAGGACAACAACAACAAGAACAACAAGGACAACATCATCAACAACAACAACAAGAACAACAAGGACACCATCATCAACAACAACAACAAGAACAACATGACCAGTAAGAACAACAAGAACAACAAGAACAACAAGAACAACAAGCACAACAAGAACAACAAGGACAACAACAACAAGAACAACAAGGACAACATCATCAACAACAACAACAAGAACAACATGAACAGTAAGAACAACAAGAACAACAAGAGCAACAAGAAGAACAAGAACAACAAGAACAACAAGGACAACATCATCAACAACAACAACAAGAACAACGTGAACAGTAAGAGCAACAAGAACAACAAGAACAACGAGAAGAACAAGAACAACGAGAACAACAAGAACAACAAGAACAACAAGAACAACAAGAACAACAAGAACAACAAGAACAACAAGAACAACGAGAACAACGAGAACAACGAGAACAGCGAGACCAACGAGAACAACGAGAACAACGAGGACAACGAGAACAACGAGAACAACGAGAACAACGAGAACAACGAGAACAACGAGAACAACGAGGACAACGAGAACAACGAGACCAACGAGAACAACGAGAACAACAAGAACAACAAGAGCAACAAGAACAACAAGAGCAACAAGAGCAACAAGAGCAACAAGAGCAACAAGATCAACAGGAACAACAAGAACAACAAGCACAACAAGAACAACAAGGACAACAACAACAAGAACAACAAGGACAACATCATCAACAACAGCAACAAGAACAACAAGGACACGATCATCAACAACAACAACAAGAACAACATGACCAGTAAGAACAACAAGAACAACAAGAACAACAAGAACAACAAGCACAACAAGAACAACAAGGACAACAACAACAAGAACAACAAGGACAACATCATCAACAACAACAACAAGAGCAACATGAACAGTAAGAACAACAAGAACAACAAGAGCAACAAGAAGAACAAGAACAACAAGAACAACAAGGACAACATCATCAACAACAACAACAAGAACAACGTGAACAGTAAGAGCAACAAGAACAACAAGAACAAAGAGAAGAACAAGAACAACGAGAACAACAAGAACAACAACAACAACAAGAACAACAAGAACAACAAGAACAACAAGACCAACAAGAACAACGAGAACAACGAGAACAACGAGAACAGCGAGACCAACGAGAACAACGAGAACAACGAGAACAACGAGGACAACGAGAACAACAAGAACAACAAGAGCAACAAGAACAACAAGAGCAACAAGAGCAACAAGAGCAACAAGAACAACAAGATCTACAAGAACAACAAGCACAACAAGAACAACAATGACAACAACAACAAGAACAACAAGGACAATAACAACAACAACAACAAGAACAACAAGAACAACAAGAACAACAAAAACAACGAGAACAACGAGAACAACGAGAACAACGAGAACAACGAGAACAACGAGACCAACGAGAACAACGAGAACAACGAGAACAACATGAACAACAAGAACAACAAGAGCAACAAGAACAACAAGAACAACAAGAACAACCGGAACAACAAGAACGACAAGAAAAACCAGAACAACAACAACAAGAACAACTAGAACAAGAACAAGAAGAACATCAAGAACAACAACAACCAGAACAACAAGAACTACAACAGCAACGAGAGCAACAAGAACAACAAGATCTACAAGAACATCAAGAACAACAAGAACAACAAGGACAACAAGAACAACAACAACAAGAACAGCAAGAACAATAACAACATTAACAACAAGAACATCAACAACCAGAGCAGCAAGAGCAACAAGAGCAACATGTGCAACAAGAACAACAAGAACAACAAGCACAACAAGAACAACAAGAACAACAAGAGCAACAAGAGCAACAAGAGCAACAAGAACAACAAGAACAACAGGAGCAACAACAACAACAACAAGGACAAGAACAACAACAACAACAAGAACAACAAGAACAACAAGAACAACGAGAACAACAAGAACGACAAGAGCAACAAGAGCAACAAGAGCAACAAGAGCAACAAGAGCAACAAGAACAACAAGAACAACAAGACCAACAAGATCAACAAGATCAACAAGAACAACAAGAACAACAAGAACAACAAGCACAACAAGAACAACAAGGACAACAACAACAAGGACAACATCATCAACAACAACAACAAGAACAACATGAACAGTAAGAACAACAAGAACAACAAGAGCAACAAGAAGAACAAGAACAACAAGAACAACAAGGACAACATCATCAACAACAACAACAAGAACAACATGAACAGTAAGAGCAACAAGAACAACAAGAACAACGAGAAGAACAAGAACAACGAGAACAACAAGAACAACAACAACAACAAGAACAACGAGAACAACGAGAACAACGAGAACAACGAGAACAGCGAGACCAACGAGAACAACGAGAGCAACGAGAACAACGAGGACAACGAGAACAACGAGAACAACGAGAACAACGAGAACAACGAGAACAACGAGAACAACGAGAACAACGAGAACAACGAGAACAACGAGAACAACGAGAACAACGAGAACAACGAGAACAACGAGAACAACGAGATCAACGAGATCAACGAGAACAACGAGAACAACGAGAACAACAAGAACAACAAGAACAACAAGAACAACAACAAGAACAACAAGAACAACAAGAGCAACAAGAGCAACAAGAGCAACAAGAACAACAAGAACAACAAGAACAACAAGTTCAACAAGCACAACAAGAACAACAAGGACAACAACAACAAGAACAACAAGGACAAGGACAACAACAACAACAACAACAAGAACAACAACAACATGAACAACAAGAACATCAACAACCAGAACAACAAGAACAACAACAGCAACAAGAGCAACAAGAGCAACAAAAGCAACAAGAGCAACAAGAGCAACAAGAGCAACAAGAACAACAAGAACAACAAGAGCAACAAGAGCAACAAGAGCAACAAGAACAACAAGATCTACAAGAACAACAAGCACAACAAGAACAACAATGACAACTACAACAAGAACAACAAGGACAACAACAACAACAACAACAACAACAAGAACAACAAGAACAACAAGAACAACATGGAGAACAAGAACAACAAGAACAACAAGAACAACAAGAACAACAAGAACAACAAGAGCAACAAGAGCAACAAGAGCAACAAGAGCAACAAGAACAACAAGAACAACAAGAGCAACAAGAGCAACAAGAGCAACAAGAACAACAAGATCTACAAGAACAACAAGCACAACAAGAACAACAATGACAACTACAACAAGAACAACAAGGACAACAACAACAACAACAACAAGAACAACAAGAACAACATGAACAGTAAGAACAACAAGAACAACAAGAACAACATGGAGAACAAGAACAACAAGAACAACAAGAACAACAAGAGCAACAAGAACAACAAGAACAACAAGAACAACAAGAACAACAAGAACAACAAGAACAACAAGAACAACCGGAACAATAAGAACGACAAGAAAAACCAGAACAACAACAACAAGAACAACTAGAACAAGAACAAGAAGAACAACAAGAACAACAACAACCAGAACAACAAGAACTACAACAGCAACGAGAGCAACAAGAACAACAAGATCAACAAGAACAACGAGAACAACAAGAACAACAACAAGAACAACAAGAACAACAACAAGAACAACAAGAACAACAAGAACAAGATCAACAAGAACAACAAGAGCAACAAGAGCAACAAGAACAACAACAACAACAAGAACAACGAGAACAACGAGAACAACGAGAACAACGAGAACAGCGAGACCAACGAGAACAACGAGAGCAACGAGTACAACGAGGACAACGAGAACAACGAGAACAACGAGAACAACGAGAACAACGAGAACAACGAGAACAACGAGAACAACGAGAACAACGAGAACAACGAGAACAACGAGATCAACGAGAACAACGAGAACAACGAGAACAACGAGAACAACAAGAACAACAAGAACAACAAGAACAACAACAAGAACAACAAGAACAACAAGAACAACAAGAGCAACAAGAGCAACAAGAGCAACAAGAACAACAAGAACAACAAGAACAACAAGTTCAACAAGCACAACAAGAACAACAAGGACAACATCAACAAGAACAACAAGGACAAGGACAACAACAACAACAACAACAAGAACAACAACAACATGAACAACAAGAACATCAACAACCAGAACAACAAGAACAACAACAGCAACAAGAGCAACAAGAGCAACAAAAGCAACAAGAGCAACAAGAGCAACAAGAGCAACAAGAACAACAAGAACAACAAGAGCAACAAGAGCAACAAGAGCAACAAGAACAACAAGATCTACAAGAACAACAAGCACAACAAGAACAACAATGACAACTACAACAAGAACAACAAGGACAACAACAACAACAACAACAACAACAAGAACAACAAGAACAACAAGAACAACATGGAGAACAAGAACAACAAGAACAACAAGAACAACAAGAACAACAAGAGCAACAAGAGCAACAAGAGCAACAAGAGCAACAAGAACAACAAGAACAACAAGAGCAACAAGAGCAACAAGAGCAACAAGAACAACAAGATCTACAAGAACAACAAGCACAACAAGAACAACAATGACAACTACAACAAGAACAACAAGGACAACAACAACAACAACAACAAGAACAACAAGAACAACAAGAACAACATGAACAGTAAGAACAACAAGAACAACAAGAACAACATGGAGAACAAGAACAACAAGAACAACAAGAACAACAAGAGCAACAAGAACAACAAGAACAACAAGAACAACAAGAACAACAAGAACAACAAGAACAACCGGAACAATAAGAACGACAAGAAAAACCAGAACAACAACAACAAGAACAACTAGAACAAGAACAAGAAGAACAACAAGAACAACAACAACCAGAACAACAAGAACTACAACAGCAACGAGAGCAACAAGAACAACAAGATCAACAAGAACAACAAGAACAACAAGAACAACAACAACAAGAACAGCAAGAACAACAACAAGCACAACAAGAACAACAAGAACAACAAGAGCAGCAAGAGCAACAGGAACAACAAGGACAACAACAACAAGAACAACAAGGACAACATCATCAACAACAACAACAAGAACAACATGAACAGTAAGAACAACAAGAACAACAAGAACAACAAGGACAACATCATCAACAACAACAACAAGAGCAACATGAACAGTGAGAGCAACAAGAACAACAAGAACAACGAGAAGAACAAGAACAACGAGAACAACAAGAACAACAACAACAACAAGAACAGCAAGAACAACAAGAACAACAAGAACAACAAGAACAACGAGAACAACGAGAACAACGAGAACAGCGAGACCAACGAGAACAACGAGAACAACGAGAACAACGAGGACAACGAGAACAACGAGAACAACGAGAACAACGAGAACAACGAGAACAACGAGAACAACGAGAACAACAAGAACAACAAGAACAACAAGAACAACAAGAACAACAAGAACAACAACAAGAACAACAAGAACAACAACAAGAACAACAAGAACAACAGGAACAACAAGAGCAACAAGAGCAACAAGAGCAACAAGAACAACAAGAACAACAAGAACAACAAGATCAACAAGCACAACAAGAACAACAAGGACAACAACAACAAGAACAACAAGGACAAGGACAACAACAACAACAACAACAAGAACAACAACAACATGAACAACAAGAACATCAACAACCAGAACAACAAGAACAACAACAGCAACAAAAGCAACAAGAGCAACAAGAGCAACAAGAGCAACAAGAACAACAAGAACAACAAGAGCAACAAGAGCAACAAGAACAACAAGATCTACAAGAACAACAAGCACAACAAGAACAACAATGACAACTACAACAAGAACAACAAGGACAACAACAACAACAACAACAAGAACAACAAGAACAACATGAACAGTAAGAACAACAAGAACAACAAGAACAACATGGAGAACAAGAACAACAAGAACAACACGAACAACAAGATCAACAAGATCAACAAGAACAACAAGAACAACAAGAACAACAAGAACAACAAGCACAACAAGAACAACAAGGACAACAACAACAAGAACAACAAGGACAACATCAGCAACAACAACAACAAGAACAACATGAACAGTAAGAACAACAAGAACAACAAGAGCAACAAGAAGAACAAGAACAACAAGAACAACAAGGACAACATCATCAACAACAACAACAAGAACAATATGAACAGTAAGAGCAACAAGAACAACAAGAACAACGAGAAGAACAAGAACAACGAGAACAACAAGAACAACAACAACAACAAGAACAACAAGAACAACGAGAACAACGAGAACAACGAGAACAGCGAGAACAACGAGAACAACGAGGACAACAAGAACAACGAGGACAACGAGAACAACGAGAACAACGAGAACAACGAGAACAACGAGAACAACGAGAACAACGAGAACAACGAGAACAACGAGAACAACGAGAACAACGAGAACAACGAGATCAACGAGAACAACGAGATCAACGACAACATCGAGAACAACGAGAACAACGAGAACAACGAGAACAACGAGAACAACAAGAACAACGAGAACAACAAGAACAACAACAAGAACAACAAGAACAAGAACAAGAACAACAAGAACAACAAGAACAAGATCAACAAGAACAACAAGAGCAACAAGAGCAACAAGAGCAACAAGAGCAACAAGAACAACAAGATCAACAAGATAAACAGGAACAACAAGAACAACAAGCACAACAAGAACAACAAGGACAACAACAACAAGAACAACAAGGACAACATCATCAACAACAACAACTAGAACAACAAGGACACCATCATCAACAACAACAACAAGAACAACATGACCAGTAAGAACAACAAGAACAACAAGAACAACAAGAACAACAAGCACAACAAGAACAACAAGGACAACAACAACAAGAACAACAAGGACAACATCATCAACAACAACAACAAGAGCAACATGAACAGTAAGAACAACAAGAACAACAAGAGCAACAAGAAGAACAAGAACAACAAGAACAACAAGGACAACGAGAACAACGAGAACAACGAGAACAGCGAGACCAACGAGAACAGCGAGAACAACGAGAACAACGAGGACAACGAGAACAACGAGAACAACGAGAACAAC
>NW_027476094.1:760000-770000 GCF_051020955.1 Megalopta genalis
AACAAGAACAACAAGAACAACAAGAGCAACAAGAGCAACAAGAACAACAAGAACAACAAGACCAACCGGAACAACAAGAACAACAAGAACAACCAGACCAACAACAACAAGAACAACTAGAACAACAACAAGAACAACAACAACAACAAGAACAACAAAAACAACAAGAACAACAAGAGCAACAAGAACAACAAGACCAACAAGAACAACAAGAACTACAAGAACAACAAGAGTAACAAGAACAACAAGAACAACAAGAACAACAAGAACAACAAGAACAACAAGAACAACAAGAACAAGAACAGCAAGAAAAACAACAACAACAACAACAACAAAAATAAGAACAACAACAACAACAAGAACAACAACAACAAGAACAGCAAGAACAACAACAACATTAACAACAAGAACATCAACAACCAGAGCAACAAGAGCAACAAGAGCAACAAGAGCAACAAGAGCAACAAGAGCAACAAGAACAACAAGAACAACAAGCACAACAAGAACAACAAGAACAACAAGAGCAACAAGAGCAACAAGAACGACAAGAACAACAGGAACAACAACAACAACAACAAGAACAACAACAACAACAAGAACAATAAGAACAACAAGAACAACAAGAACAACGAGAACAACGAGAACAACGAGAACAACGAGAACAACGAGAACAACGAGGACAACGAGAACAACGAGAACAACAAGAACAACCAGAACAACAACAACAAGAACAACTAGAACAATAACAAGAACAACAACAACAACAACAACAAAAACAACAAGAACAACAAGAGCAACAAGAAGAACAAGAACAACAAGAACAACAAGAACAACAAGAACAACAAGAGCAACAAGAGCAACAAGAACAACAAGAACAACAAGACCAACCGGAACAACAAGAACAACAAGAACAACCAGACCAACAACAACAAGAACAACTAGAACAACAACAAGAACAACAACAACAAGAAGAACAACAAAAACAACAAGAACAACAAGAGCAACAAGAACAACAAGACCAACAAGAACAACAAGAACTACAAGAACAACAAGAGTAACAAGAACAACAAGAACAACAAGAACAACAAGAACAACAAGAACAACAAGAACAAGAACAGCAAGAAAAACAACAACAACAACAACAACAAAAATAAGAACAACAACAACAACAAGAACAACAACATGAACAATCGGAACAACAAGAAGAACAAGAACAACCAGAACAACAACAACAAGAACAACTAGAACAACAACAACAAGAACAACTAGAACAACAACAAAAAGAACAACAAGAACAACTAGAACAACAAGAACAACATGAACAACAAGAACAACAAGAACAACAAGAACAACAAGAACAACAAGAACAACAAGAACAACAAGAACAACGAGAACAACGAGAACAACGAGAACAAGAAGAACAACAAGAACACCATGAACAACAAGAACAACAAGAACAACAAGAACAACAAGGACAACTAGAACAACAACAAGAAGAACAACAAGAACAACAAGAACAACAAGAACAACAAGAACAACAAGAACAACAAGAACAACAAGCACAACAAGAACAACAAGAACAACAAGAACAACAAGAACAACAAGAACAACAAGAACAACGAGAACAACGAGAAACAACGAGGACAACGAGATCAAAGAGAACAACAAGAACAACAAGAACAACAAGAAGAACAACAAGAACAACAAGAAGAACAACAAGAACAACAAGAACAACAAGAACAACAAGAAGAACAAGAAGAACAAGAACAACAAGAACAACAAGAAAAACAAGAACAACAAGAACAACAAGAACAACAAGAACAACGAGAACAACGAGAACAACGAGAACAACGAGAACAACGAGAACAACGAGAACAACGAGAACAACGAGAACAACGAGAACAACGAGAACAACGAGAACAACGAGAACAACGAGAACAACGAGAAACAACGAGGACAACGAGATCAAAGAGAACAACAAGAATAACAAGAACAACAAGAACAACAACAAGAACAACAAGAACAACAAGAACAACAACAAGAACAACAAGAACAGAAAGAACAACAAGGACAACAAGAACAAGAACAGCAAGAACAACAACAACAAGAACAACAAGAACAACAAGAACAACAAGAGCAACAAGAGCAACAAGCGCAACAAGAACAACAAGAACAAGAACAAGAACAACAAGAACAGAAAGAACAACAAGGACAACAAGAACAAGAACAGCAAGAACAACAACAAGAAGAACAACAAGAACAACAAGAGCAACAAGAGCAACAAGAGCAACAAGAGCAACAAGAACAACAAGAACAACAACAACATTAACAACAAGAACATCAACAACCAGAGCAACAAGAGCAACAAGAGCAACAAGAGCAACAAGAGCAACAAGAGCAACAAGAACAACAAGAACAACAAGCACAACAAGAACAACAAGAACAACAAGAGCAACAAGAGCAACAAGAACGACAAGAACAACAGGAACAACAACAACAACAACAAGAACAACCACAACAACAAGAACAATAAGAACAACAAGAACAACAAGAACAACGAGAACAACGAGAACAACGAGAACAACGAGAACAACGAGAACAACGAGAACAACGAGAACAACGAGGACAACGAGAACAACGAGAACAACAAGAACAACCAGAACAACAACAACAAGAACAACTAGAACAATAACAAGAACAACAACAACAACAACAACAAAAACAACAAGAACAACAAGAGCAACAAGAAGAACAAGAACAACAAGAACAACAAGAACAACAAGAACAACAAGAGCAACAAGAGCAACAAGAACAACAAGAACAACAAGACCAACCGGAACAACAAGAACAACAAGAACAACCAGACCAACAACAACAAGAACAACTAGAACAACAACAAGAACAACAACAACAACAAGAACAACAAAAACAACAAGAACAACAAGAGCAACAAGAACAACAAGACCAACAAGAACAACAAGAACTACAAGAACAACAAGAGTAACAAGAACAACAAGAACAACAAGAACAACAAGAACAAGAACAGCAAGAAAAACAACAACAACAACAACAACAAAAATAAGAACAACAACAACAACAAGAACAACAACATGAACAATCGGAACAACAAGAAGAACAAGAACAACCAGAACAACAACAACAAGAACAACTAGAACAACAACAACAAGAACAACTAGAACAACAACAAAAAGAACAACAAGAACAACTAGAACAACAAGAACAACATGAACAACAAGAACAACAAGAACAACAAGAACAACAAGAACAACAAGAACAACAAGAACAACAAGAACAACGAGAACAACGAGAACAACGATAACAAGAAGAACAACAAGAACACCATGAACAACAAGAACAACAAGAACAACAAGAACAACAAGGACAACTAGAACAACAACAAGAAGAACAACAAGAACAACAAGAACAACAAGAACAACAAGAACAACAAGAACAACAAGCACAACAAGAACAACAAGAACAACAAGAACAACAAGAACAACAAGAACAACAAGAACAACGAGAACAACGAGAAACAACGAGAACAACGAGAAACAACGAGGACAACGAGATCAAAGAGAACAACAAGAATAACAAGAACAACCAGAACAGCAAGAAGAACAACAAGAACAACAAGAACAACAAGAAGAACAAGAACAACAAGAACAACAAGAACAACAAGAAGAACAAGAAGAACAAGAACAACAAGAACAACAAGAACAACAAGAACAACAAGAACAACAAGGACAACAACAACAATAACAACAACAAGAACAACAAGAACAGCAAGAGCAACAACAACAACAACAAGAACAACAAGAACAACAAGAACATCAACAACCAGAACAACAACAGCAACAAGAGCAACAAGAGCAACAAGAGCAACAATAACAACAAGAACAACAAGAACAACAAGAACAACAAGATCAACAAGAGCAACAAGACCAACAAGAACAACAAGAACAACAAGAACAACAAGAACAACAAGAACAACAAGAACGGCAAGGACAACAACAGCAACAACAACAACAACAACAACAACAACAACAACAAAAACAACAAGAACAGAAAGAACAACAAGGACAACAAGAACAAGAACAGCAAGAGCAACAACAACTAGAACCACATGAACAACAACAACTAGAACAACAAGAACAACAACAACAACAGGAACAACAAGAACCACAACGACAAGAACAACAACAACAAGAACAACAAAAACAAGAACTACAAGAACAACAACAAGGACAACAACAACAATAACAACAACAACAACAAAAATAAGAACAACAACAACAACAAGAACAACAAGAACAACAAGAACAACAAGAACAACCAGAACAACAACAACAAGAACAACTAGAACAACAACAACAAGAACAACAAGAACAACATGAACAACAAGAACAACAAGAACAACAAGAACAACATGAACAACATGAACAACAAGAACAACGAGAACAACGAGAACAACGAGAACAACGAGAACAATGAGAACAACGAGAACAACGAGAACAACGAGAACAACGAGAAACAACGAGGACAACGAGATCAAAGAGAACAACAAGAATAACAAGAACAACCAGAACAGCAAGAAGAACAACAAGAACAACAAGAACAACAAGAACAACAAGAACAACAAGATCAACAAAAACAACAAGAACAACAAGAACAACATGAACAACATGAACAACAAGAACAACAAAAACAACAAGAACAGCAAGAACAACAACAAGAACAACAAGAACAACAAGAACAACAAGAACAACAAGAACAACAAGAACAACAAGAACAACAAGAACAACAAGAACAACAAGAACAACAAGAACAACAAGAACAACGAGAACAACGAGAACAACGAGAACAACGAGAACAACGAGAACAACGAGAACAACGAGAACAACGAGAACAACGAGAACAACGAGAACAACGAGAACAACGAGAAACAACGAGGACAACGAGAAACAACGAGGACAACGAGATCAAAGAGAACAACAAGAATAACAAGAACAACCAGAACAGCAAGAAGAACAACAAGAACAACAAGAACAACAAGAACAACAAGAACAACAAGATCAACAAGATCAACAAGATCAACAAAAACAACAAGAACAACAAGAACAACAAGAACAACAATAACAACAAGAACAACAAGAACAACAAGAACAACAAGAACAACAAGAACAACAAGAACAACAAGAAGAACAACAAGAACAACAAGAACAACAAGAAGAACAACAAGAACAACAAGAAGAACAAGAAGAACAAGAAGAACAAGAACAACAAGAACAACAAGAACAACAAGAACAACAAGAAGAACAACAAGAACAACAAGAAGAACAACAAGAACAACAAGAACAACAAGAAGAACAACAAGAACAACAAGAACAACAAGAACAACAAGAAGAACAACAAGAACAACAAGAACAACCAGAATAACGAGAACAACGAGAACAACGAGAACAACGAGAACAACGAGAGCAACGAGAACAACGAGAACAACGAGAACAACGAGAACAACGAGAACAACGAGAACAACGAGATCAACGAGATCAACGAGAACAACGAGAACCACGAGAACAACAAGAACAACGAGAACAACAAGAACAACGAGAACAACAAGAACAACAAGAACAACAACAAGAACAACAAGAACAGAAAGAACAACAAGGACAACAAGAACAAGAACAGCAAGAACAACAACAACAAGAACAACAAGAACAACAAGAACAACAAGAGCAACAAGAGCAACAAGAACAACAAGAACAAGAACAAGAACAACAAGAACAGAATGAACAACAAGGACAACAAGAACAAGAACAGCAAGAACAACAACAAGAAGAACAACAAGAACAACAAGAGCAACAAGAGCAACAAGAACAACAAGAACAACAACAACATTAACAACAAGAACATCAACAACCAGAGCAACAAGAGCAACAAGAGCAACAAGAGCAACAAGAGCAACAAGAACAACAAGAACAACAAGCACAACAAGAACAACAAGAGCAACAAGAGCAACAAGAACGACAAGAACAACAGGAACAACAACAACAACAACCAGAACAACAACAACAACAAGAACAACAAGAACAACAAGAACAACAAGAACAACAAGAACAACAAGAACAACGAGAACAACGAGAACAACGAGAACAACGAGAACAACGAGAACAACGAGAACAACGAGGACAACGAGAACAACGAGAACAACAAGAACAACAAGAACAACAAGAACAACATGAACAACATGAACAACAAGAACAACAAAAACAACAAGAACAGCAAGAACAACAACAAGAACAACAAGAACAACAAGAACAACAAGAACAACAAGAACAACAAGAACAACAAGAACAACAAGAACAACAAGAACAACAAGAACAACAAGAACAACAAGAACAACGAGAACAACGAGAACAACGAGAACAACGAGAACAACGAGAACAACGAGAACAACGAGAACAACGAGAACAACGAGAACAACGAGAACAACGAGAACAACGAGAACAACGAGAAACAACGAGGACAACGAGAAACAACGTGGACAACGAGATCAAAGAGAACAACAAGAATAACAAGAACAACCAGAACAGCAAGAAGAACAACAAGAACAACAAGAACAACAAGAACAACAAGAACAACAAGAACAACAAGATCAACAAGATCAACAAGATCAACAAAAACAACAAGAACAACAAGAACAACAAGAACAACAATAACAACAAGAACAACAAGAACAACAAGAACAACAAGAACAACAAGAACAACAAGAACAACAAGAAGAACAACAAGAACAACAAGAACAACAAGAAGAACAACAAGAACAACAAGAAGAACAAGAAGAACAAGAAGAACAAGAACAACAAGAACAACAAGAACAACAAGAACAACAAGAAGAACAACAAGAACAACAAGAAGAACAACAAGAACAACAAGAACAACAAGAAGAACAACAAGAACAACAAGAACAACAAGAACAACAAGAAGAACAACAAGAACAACAAGAACAACCAGAATAACGAGAACAACGAGAACAACGAGAACAACGAGAACAACGAGAGCAACGAGAACAACGAGAACAACGAGAACAACGAGAACAACGAGAACAACGAGAACAACGAGATCAACGAGATCAACGAGAACAACGAGAACCACGAGAACAACAAGAACAACGAGAACAACAAGAACAACGAGAACAACAAGAACAACAAGAACAACAACAAGAACAACAAGAACAGAAAGAACAACAAGGACAACAAGAACAAGAACAGCAAGAACAACAACAACAAGAACAACAAGAACAACAAGAACAACAAGAGCAACAAGAGCAACAAGAACAACAAGAACAAGAACAAGAACAACAAGAACAGAATGAACAACAAGGACAACAAGAACAAGAACAGCAAGAACAACAACAAGAAGAACAACAAGAACAACAAGAGCAACAAGAGCAACAAGAACAACAAGAACAACAACAACATTAACAACAAGAACATCAACAACCAGAGCAACAAGAGCAACAAGAGCAACAAGAGCAACAAGAGCAACAAGAACAACAAGAACAACAAGCACAACAAGAACAACAAGAGCAACAAGAGCAACAAGAACGACAAGAACAACAGGAACAACAACAACAACAACCAGAACAACAACAACAACAAGAACAACAAGAACAACAAGAACAACAAGAACAACAAGAACAACAAGAACAACGAGAACAACAAGCACAACAAGAACAACAATGACAACTACAACAAGAACAACAAGGACAACAACAACAACAACAACAACAACAAGAACAACAAGAACAACAAGAACAACATGGAGAACAAGAACAACAAGAACAACAAGAACAACAAGAACAACAAGAGCAACAAGAGCAACAAGAGCAACAAGAGCAACAAGAACAACAAGAACAACAAGAGCAACAAGAGCAACAAGAGCAACAAGAACAACAAGATCTACAAGAACAACAAGCACAACAAGAACAACAATGACAACTACAACAAGAACAACAAGGACAACAACAACAACAACAACAAGAACAACAAGAACAACAAGAACAACATGAACAGTAAGAACAACAAGAACAACAAGAACAACATGGAGAACAAGAACAACAAGAACAACAAGAACAACAAGAGCAACAAGAACAACAAGAACAACAAGAACAACAAGAACAACAAGAACAACAAGAACAACAAGAACAACCGGAACAATAAGAACGACAAGAAAAACCAGAACAACAACAACAAGAACAACTAGAACAAGAACAAGAAGAACAACAAGAACAACAACAACCAGAACAACAAGAACTACAACAGCAACGAGAGCAACAAGAACAACAAGATCAACAAGAACAACAAGAACAACAAGAACAACAACAACAAGAACAGCAAGAACAACAACAAGCACAACAAGAACAACAAGAACAACAAGAGCAGCAAGAGCAACAGGAACAACAAGGACAACAACAACAAGAACAACAAGGACAACATCATCAACAACAACAACAAGAACAACATGAACAGTAAGAACAACAAGAACAACAAGAACAACAAGGACAACATCATCAACAACAACAACAAGAGCAACATGAACAGTGAGAGCAACAAGAACAACAAGAACAACGAGAAGAACAAGAACAACGAGAACAACAAGAACAACAACAACAACAAGAACAGCAAGAACAACAAGAACAACAAGAACAACAAGAACAACGAGAACAACGAGAACAACGAGAACAGCGAGACCAACGAGAACAACGAGAACAACGAGAACAACGAGGACAACGAGAACAACGAGAACAACGAGAACAACGAGAACAACGAGAACAACGAGAACAACGAGAACAACAAGAACAACAAGAACAACAAGAACAACAAGAACAACAAGAACAACAACAAGAACAACAAGAACAACAACAAGAACAACAAGAACAACAGGAACAACAAGAGCAACAAGAGCAACAAGAGCAACAAGAACAACAAGAACAACAAGAACAACAAGATCAACAAGCACAACAAGAACAACAAGGACAACAACAACAAGAACAACAAGGACAAGGACAACAACAACAACAACAACAAGAACAACAACAACATGAACAACAAGAACATCAACAACCAGAACAACAAGAACAACAACAGCAACAAAAGCAACAAGAGCAACAAGAGCAACAAGAGCAACAAGAACAACAAGAACAACAAGAGCAACAAGAGCAACAAGAACAACAAGATCTACAAGAACAACAAGCACAACAAGAACAACAATGACAACTACAACAAGAACAACAAGGACAACAACAACAACAACAACAAGAACAACAAGAACAACATGAACAGTAAGAACAACAAGAACAACAAGAACAACATGGAGAACAAGAACAACAAGAACAACACGAACAACAAGATCAACAAGATCAACAAGAACAACAAGAACAACAAGAACAACAAGAACAACAAGCACAACAAGAACAACAAGGACAACAACAACAAGAACAACAAGGACAACATCAGCAACAACAACAACAAGAACAACATGAACAGTAAGAACAACAAGAACAACAAGAGCAACAAGAAGAACAAGAACAACAAGAACAACAAGGACAACATCATCAACAACAACAACAAGAACAATATGAACAGTAAGAGCAACAAGAACAACAAGAACAACGAGAAGAACAAGAACAACGAGAACAACAAGAACAACAACAACAACAAGAACAACAAGAACAACGAGAACAACGAGAACAACGAGAACAGCGAGAACAACGAGAACAACGAGGACAACAAGAACAACGAGGACAACGAGAACAACGAGAACAACGAGAACAACGAGAACAACGAGAACAACGAGAACAACGAGAACAACGAGAACAACGAGAACAACGAGAACAACGAGAACAACGAGATCAACGAGAACAACGAGATCAACGACAACATCGAGAACAACGAGAACAACGAGAACAACGAGAACA
>NW_027476094.1:775000-792500 GCF_051020955.1 Megalopta genalis
CAACAAGAACAACAAGAAGAACAACAAGAACAACAAGAACAACAAGAACAACAAGAAGAACAAGAAGAACAAGAACAACAAGAACAACAAGAAAAACAAGAACAACAAGAACAACAAGAACAACAAGAACAACGAGAACAACGAGAACAACGAGAACAACGAGAACAACGAGAACAACGAGAACAACGAGAACAACGAGAACAACGAGAACAACGAGAACAACGAGAACAACGAGAACAACGAGAACAACGAGAAACAACGAGGACAACGAGATCAAAGAGAACAACAAGAATAACAAGAACAACAAGAACAACAACAAGAACAACAAGAACAACAAGAACAACAACAAGAACAACAAGAACAGAAAGAACAACAAGGACAACAAGAACAAGAACAGCAAGAACAACAACAACAAGAACAACAAGAACAACAAGAACAACAAGAGCAACAAGAGCAACAAGCGCAACAAGAACAACAAGAACAAGAACAAGAACAACAAGAACAGAAAGAACAACAAGGACAACAAGAACAAGAACAGCAAGAACAACAACAAGAAGAACAACAAGAACAACAAGAGCAACAAGAGCAACAAGAGCAACAAGAGCAACAAGAACAACAAGAACAACAACAACATTAACAACAAGAACATCAACAACCAGAGCAACAAGAGCAACAAGAGCAACAAGAGCAACAAGAGCAACAAGAGCAACAAGAACAACAAGAACAACAAGCACAACAAGAACAACAAGAACAACAAGAGCAACAAGAGCAACAAGAACGACAAGAACAACAGGAACAACAACAACAACAACAAGAACAACCACAACAACAAGAACAATAAGAACAACAAGAACAACAAGAACAACGAGAACAACGAGAACAACGAGAACAACGAGAACAACGAGAACAACGAGAACAACGAGAACAACGAGGACAACGAGAACAACGAGAACAACAAGAACAACCAGAACAACAACAACAAGAACAACTAGAACAATAACAAGAACAACAACAACAACAACAACAAAAACAACAAGAACAACAAGAGCAACAAGAAGAACAAGAACAACAAGAACAACAAGAACAACAAGAACAACAAGAGCAACAAGAGCAACAAGAACAACAAGAACAACAAGACCAACCGGAACAACAAGAACAACAAGAACAACCAGACCAACAACAACAAGAACAACTAGAACAACAACAAGAACAACAACAACAACAAGAACAACAAAAACAACAAGAACAACAAGAGCAACAAGAACAACAAGACCAACAAGAACAACAAGAACTACAAGAACAACAAGAGTAACAAGAACAACAAGAACAACAAGAACAACAAGAACAAGAACAGCAAGAAAAACAACAACAACAACAACAACAAAAATAAGAACAACAACAACAACAAGAACAACAACATGAACAATCGGAACAACAAGAAGAACAAGAACAACCAGAACAACAACAACAAGAACAACTAGAACAACAACAACAAGAACAACTAGAACAACAACAAAAAGAACAACAAGAACAACTAGAACAACAAGAACAACATGAACAACAAGAACAACAAGAACAACAAGAACAACAAGAACAACAAGAACAACAAGAACAACAAGAACAACGAGAACAACGAGAACAACGATAACAAGAAGAACAACAAGAACACCATGAACAACAAGAACAACAAGAACAACAAGAACAACAAGGACAACTAGAACAACAACAAGAAGAACAACAAGAACAACAAGAACAACAAGAACAACAAGAACAACAAGAACAACAAGAACAACAAGCACAACAAGAACAACAAGAACAACAAGAACAACAAGAACAACAAGAACAACAAGAACAACGAGAACAACGAGAAACAACGAGAACAACGAGAAACAACGAGGACAACGAGATCAAAGAGAACAACAAGAATAACAAGAACAACCAGAACAGCAAGAAGAACAACAAGAACAACAAGAACAACAAGAAGAACAAGAACAACAAGAACAACAAGAACAACAAGAAGAACAAGAAGAACAAGAACAACAAGAACAACAAGAACAACAAGAACAACAAGAACAACAAGGACAACAACAACAATAACAACAACAAGAACAACAAGAACAGCAAGAGCAACAACAACAACAACAAGAACAACAAGAACAACAAGAACATCAACAACCAGAACAACAACAGCAACAAGAGCAACAAGAGCAACAAGAGCAACAATAACAACAAGAACAACAAGAACAACAAGAACAACAAGATCAACAAGAGCAACAAGACCAACAAGAACAACAAGAACAACAAGAACAACAAGAACAACAAGAACAACAAGAACGGCAAGGACAACAACAGCAACAACAACAACAACAACAACAACAACAACAACAACAACAAAAACAACAAGAACAGAAAGAACAACAAGGACAACAAGAACAAGAACAGCAAGAGCAACAACAACTAGAACCACATGAACAACAACAACTAGAACAACAAGAACAACAACAACAACAGGAACAACAAGAACCACAACGACAAGAACAACAACAACAAGAACAACAAAAACAAGAACTACAAGAACAACAACAAGGACAACAACAACAATAACAACAACAACAACAAAAATAAGAACAACAACAACAACAAGAACAACAAGAACAACAAGAACAACAAGAACAACCAGAACAACAACAACAAGAACAACTAGAACAACAACAACAAGAACAACAAGAACAACATGAACAACAAGAACAACAAGAACAACAAGAACAACGTGAACAACATGAACAACAAGAACAACGAGAACAACGAGAACAACGAGAACAACGAGAACAATGAGAACAACGAGAACAACGAGAACAACGAGAACAACGAGAAACAACGAGGACAACGAGATCAAAGAGAACAACAAGAATAACAAGAACAACCAGAACAGCAAGAAGAACAACAAGAACAACAAGAACAACAAGAACAACAAGAACAACAAGATCAACAAAAACAACAAGAACAACAAGAACAACATGAACAACATGAACAACAAGAACAACAAAAACAACAAGAACAGCAAGAACAACAACAAGAACAACAAGAACAACAAGAACAACAAGAACAACAAGAACAACAAGAACAACAAGAACAACAAGAACAACAAGAACAACAAGAACAACAAGAACAACAAGAACAACGAGAACAACGAGAACAACGAGAACAACGAGAACAACGAGAACAACGAGAACAACGAGAACAACGAGAACAACGAGAACAACGAGAACAACGAGAACAACGAGAAACAACGAGGACAACGAGAAACAACGAGGACAACGAGATCAAAGAGAACAACAAGAATAACAAGAACAACCAGAACAGCAAGAAGAACAACAAGAACAACAAGAACAACAAGAACAACAAGAACAACAAGAACAACAAGATCAACAAGATCAACAAGATCAACAAAAACAACAAGAACAACAAGAACAACAAGAACAACAATAACAACAAGAACAACAAGAACAACAAGAACAACAAGAACAACAAGAACAACAAGAACAACAAGAAGAACAACAAGAACAACAAGAACAACAAGAAGAACAACAAGAACAACAAGAAGAACAAGAAGAACAAGAAGAACAAGAACAACAAGAACAACAAGAACAACAAGAACAACAAGAAGAACAACAAGAACAACAAGAAGAACAACAAGAACAACAAGAACAACAAGAAGAACAACAAGAACAACAAGAACAACAAGAACAACAAGAAGAACAACAAGAACAACAAGAACAACCAGAATAACGAGAACAACGAGAACAACGAGAACAACGAGAACAACGAGAGCAACGAGAACAACGAGAACAACGAGAACAACGAGAACAACGAGAACAACGAGAACAACGAGATCAACGAGATCAACGAGAACAACGAGAACCACGAGAACAACAAGAACAACGAGAACAACAAGAACAACGAGAACAACAAGAACAACAAGAACAACAACAAGAACAACAAGAACAGAAAGAACAACAAGGACAACAAGAACAAGAACAGCAAGAACAACAACAACAAGAACAACAAGAACAACAAGAACAACAAGAGCAACAAGAGCAACAAGAACAACAAGAACAAGAACAAGAACAACAAGAACAGAATGAACAACAAGGACAACAAGAACAAGAACAGCAAGAACAACAACAAGAAGAACAACAAGAACAACAAGAGCAACAAGAGCAACAAGAACAACAAGAACAACAACAACATTAACAACAAGAACATCAACAACCAGAGCAACAAGAGCAACAAGAGCAACAAGAGCAACAAGAGCAACAAGAACAACAAGAACAACAAGCACAACAAGAACAACAAGAGCAACAAGAGCAACAAGAACGACAAGAACAACAGGAACAACAACAACAACAACCAGAACAACAACAACAACAAGAACAACAAGAACAACAAGAACAACAAGAACAACAAGAACAACAAGAACAACGAGAACAACGAGAACAACGAGAACAACGAGAACAACGAGAACAACGAGAACAACGAGAACAACGAGGACAACGAGAACAACGAGAACAACAAGAACAACAAGAACAACAAGAACAACATGAACAACATGAACAACAAGAACAACAAAAACAACAAGAACAGCAAGAACAACAACAAGAACAACAAGAACAACAAGAACAACAAGAACAACAAGAACAACAAGAACAACAAGAACAACAAGAACAACAAGAACAACAAGAACAACAAGAACAACAAGAACAACGAGAACAACGAGAACAACGAGAACAACGAGAACAACGAGAACAACGAGAACAACGAGAACAACGAGAACAACGAGAACAACGAGAACAACGAGAACAACGAGAACAACGAGAAACAACGAGGACAACGAGAAACAACGAGGACAACGAGATCAAAGAGAACAACAAGAATAACAAGAACAACCAGAACAGCAAGAAGAACAACAAGAACAACAAGAACAACAAGAACAACAAGAACAACAAGAACAACAAGATCAACAAGATCAACAAGATCAACAAAAACAACAAGAACAACAAGAACAACAAGAACAACAATAACAACAAGAACAACAAGAACAACAAGAACAACAAGAACAACAAGAACAACAAGAACAACAAGAAGAACAACAAGAACAACAAGAACAACAAGAAGAACAACAAGAACAACAAGAAGAACAAGAAGAACAAGAAGAACAAGAACAACAAGAACAACAAGAACAACAAGAACAACAAGAAGAACAACAAGAACAACAAGAAGAACAACAAGAACAACAAGAACAACAAGAAGAACAACAAGAACAACAAGAACAACAAGAACAACAAGAAGAACAACAAGAACAACAAGAACAACCAGAATAACGAGAACAACGAGAACAACGAGAACAACGAGAACAACGAGAGCAACGAGAACAACGAGAACAACGAGAACAACGAGAACAACGAGAACAACGAGAACAACGAGATCAACGAGATCAACGAGAACAACGAGAACCACGAGAACAACAAGAACAACGAGAACAACAAGAACAACGAGAACAACAAGAACAACAAGAACAACAACAAGAACAACAAGAACAGAAAGAACAACAAGGACAACAAGAACAAGAACAGCAAGAACAACAACAACAAGAACAACAAGAACAACAAGAACAACAAGAGCAACAAGAGCAACAAGAACAACAAGAACAAGAACAAGAACAACAAGAACAGAATGAACAACAAGGACAACAAGAACAAGAACAGCAAGAACAACAACAAGAAGAACAACAAGAACAACAAGAGCAACAAGAGCAACAAGAACAACAAGAACAACAACAACATTAACAACAAGAACATCAACAACCAGAGCAACAAGAGCAACAAGAGCAACAAGAGCAACAAGAGCAACAAGAACAACAAGAACAACAAGCACAACAAGAACAACAAGAGCAACAAGAGCAACAAGAACGACAAGAACAACAGGAACAACAACAACAACAACCAGAACAACAACAACAACAAGAACAACAAGAACAACAAGAACAACAAGAACAACAAGAACAACAAGAACAACGAGAACAACGAGAACAACGAGAACAACGAGAACAACGAGAACAACGAGAACAACGAGAACAACGAGGACAACGAGAACAACGAGAACAACAAGAACAACAAGAACAACAAGAACAACCAGAACAACAACAACAAGAACAACTAGAACAATAACAAGAACAACAACAACAACAACAACAACAAAAACAACAAGAACAACAAGAGCAGCAAGAAGAACAAGAACAACAAGAACAACAAGAACAACAAGAACAACAAGAGCAACAAGAACAACAAGAACAACAAGACCAACCGGAACAACAAGAACAACAAGAACAACCAGAACAACAACAACAAGAACATCTAGAACAACAACAAGAACAACAACAACAACAAGAACAACAAAAACAACAAGAACAACAAGAGCAACAAGAGCAACAAGAACAACAAGAACAACAAGAACAACAAGAACAACAAGAACAACAAGAACTACAAGAACAACAAGAACAACAAGAACAACAAGAAGAACAACAAGAACAACAAGAAGAACAACAAGAACAACAAGAACAACAAGAAGAACAAGAAGAACAACAACAAGAACAACAACAACAACAACTAGAACAAGAAGAACAAGAAGAACAACAAGAACACCAAGAACAACAAGAACAACAAGAACAACAAGAACAACAAGATCAGCAAGATCAACAAGAACAACAAGAACAACGAGAACAACAAGAACAACGAGAACAACAAGAACAACAAGAACAACAAGAACAAGAACAGCAAGAACAACATGAACAACAACAACAAGAACAACAGGAACAACAACAACAAGAACAACGAGAACAACAACAACAACAACAACAACAACAACAAGAACAACCAGAACAACGAGAACAACGAGAACAACGAGAACAACGAGAACAACGAGAACAACGAGAGCAACGAGAACAACGAGAACAACGAGAACAACGAGAACAACGAGAACAACGAGAACAACTAGAACAACGAGAACAACGAGAACAACGAGATCAACGAGATTAACGAGAACAACGAGAACAACGAGAACAACGAGAACAACAAGAACAACGAGAACAACAAGAACAACAACAAGAACAACAAGAACAACAAGAACAACAACAAGAACAACAAGAACAGAAAGAACAACAAGGACAACAAGAACAAGAACAGCAAGAACAACAACAACAAGAACAACAAGAACAACAAGAACAACAAGAACAACAAGAGCAACAAGAGCAACAAGAGCAACAAGAACAACAAGAACAAGAACAAGAACAACTAGAACAGAAAGAACAACAAGGACAACAAGAACAAGAACAGCAAGAACAACAACAAGAAGAACAACAAGAACAACAAGAGCAACAAGAGCAACAAGAGCAACAAGAGCAACAATAGCAACAAGAACAACAAGAACAACAAGAGCAACAAGAACAACAAGAGCAACAAGAGCAACAAGAGCAACAAGAACAACAAGATCTACAAGAACAACAAGCACAACAAGAACAACAATGACAACAACAACAAGAACAACAAGGACAACAACAACAACAACAACAAGAACAACAACAGCAACAAGAGCAACAAGAGCAACAAGAGCAACAAAAGCAACAATAGCAACAAGAACAACAAGAACAACAAGAGCAACAAGAACAACAAGAGCAACTAGAACAACAAGGACAACAAGACAACATGAACAGCAAGAAAAACAAGAACAACAAGAACAAGAACAACAAGAACAACAAGAACAACCAGAACAACAACAACAAGAACAACTAGAACAACAACAAGAAGAACAACAAGAACAACATGAACAACAAGAACAACAAGAACAACAAGAACAACAAGAACAACAAGAACAACAAGAACAACGAGAACAACGAGAACAACGAGAACAACGAGAACAACGAGAACAACGAGAACAATGAGAACAACGAGAACAACGAGAACAACGAGAACAACGAGAAACAACGAGGACAACGAGATCAAAGAGAACAACAAGAATAACAAGAACAACCAGAACAGCAAGAAGAACAACAAGAACAACAAGAACAACAAGAACAACAAGAACAACAAGATCAACAAAAACAACAAGAACAACAAGAACAACAAGAACAACAAGAACAACAAGAACAACAATAACAACAAGAACAACAAGAACAACAAGAACAACAAGAACAACCAGAACAACAACAACAAGAACAACTAGAACAACAACAAGAAGAACAACAAGAACAACATGAACAACAAGAACAACAAGAACAACAAGAACAACAAGAACAACAAGAACAACAAGAACAACGAGAACAACGAGAACAACGAGAACAACGAGAACAACGAGAACAACGAGAACAACGAGAACAACGAGAACAACGAGAACAACGAGAACAACGAGAAACAACGAGGACAACGAGATCAAAGAGAACAACAAGAATAACAAGAACAACCAGAACAGCAAGAAGAACAACAAGAACAACAAGAACAACAAGAACAACAAGAACAACAAGATCAACAAGAACAACAAGAACAACAAGAACAACAAGAACAACAAGAACAACAATAACAACAAGAACAACAAGAACAACAAGAAGAACAACAAGAACAACAAGAAGAACAACAAGAAGAACCAGAAGAACAAGAACAACAAGAACAACAAGAACAACCACAACAACAACAACAAGAACAACAAGAACAACTAGAACAACAAGAACAACAAGAAGAACAACAAGAACAACAAGAACAACAAGAACAACAAGAAGAACAACAACAACAAGAACAACAAGAACAACAAGAACAACCAGAACAACGAGAACAACGAGAACAACGAGAACAACGAGAACAACGAGAACAACGAGAGCAACGAGAACAACGAGAACAACGAGAACAACGAGAACAACGAGAACAACGAGAACAACGAGATCAACGAGATCAACGAGAACAACGAGAACAACGAGAACAACAAGAACAACGAGAACAACAAGAACAACAAGAACAACAAGAACAACAACAAGAACAACAAGAACAACGAGAACAACGAGAACAACGAGAACAACGAGAACAACGAGAACAACGAGAACAACGAGAACAACGAGAAACAACGAGGACAACGAGATCAAAGAGAACAACAAGAATAACAAGAACAACAAGAACAACCAGAACAGCAAGAAGAACGACAAGAACAACAAGAACAACAAGAACAACAAGAACAACAAGATCAACAAAAACAACAAGAACAACAAGAACAACAATAACAACAAGAACAACAAGAACATCAAGAACAACAAGAACAACTAGAACAACAAGGACAACAAGACAACATGAACAGCAAGAAAAACAAGAACAACGAGATCAAGAACAACAAGAACAACAAGAACAACAAGAACAACCAGAACAACAACAACAAGAACAACTAGAACAACAACAAGAAGAACAACAAGAACAACATGAACAACAAGAACAACAAGAACAACAAGAACAACAAGAACAACCAGAACAACGAGAACAACCAGAACAACGAGAACAACGAGAACAATGAGAACAACGAGAACAACGAGAACAACGAGAACAACGAGAAACAACGAGGACAACGAGATCAAAGAGAACAACAAGAATAACAAGAACAACCAGAACAGCAAGAAGAACAACAAGAACAACAAGAACAACAAGAACAACAAGAACAACAAGATCAACAAAAACAACAAGAACAACAAGAACAACAAGAACAACAAGAACATCAAGAACAACAAGAAGAACAACAAGAACAACAAGAAGAACAACAAGAAGAACAAGAAGAACAAGAACAACAAGAACAACAAGAACAACAAGAACAACAAGAACAACAAGAACAACAAGAACAACAAGAAGAACAACAAGAACAACAAGAAGAACAACAAGAACAACAAGGACAACAAGAACAACAAGAAGAACAACAACAACAAGAACAACAAGAACAACAAGAACAACCAGAACAACGAGAACAACGAGAACAACGAGAACAACGAGAACAACGAGAACAACGAGAGCAACGAGAACAACGAGAACAACGAGAACAACGAGAACAACGAGAACAACGAGAACAACGAGAACAACGAGATCAACGAGATCAACGAGAACAACGAGAACAACGAGAACAACAAGAACAGCGAGAACAACAAGAACAACAAGAACAACAAGAACAACAACAAGAACAACAAGAACAACAAGAACAACAAGAACAACAAGAACAACAAGAACAACAACAAGAACAACAAGAACAACAAGAACAACAACAAGAACAACAAGAACAGAAAGAACAACAAGGACAACAAGAACAAGAACAGCAAGAACAACAACAACAAGAACAACAAGAACAACAAGAACAACAAGAGCAACAAGAACGACAAGAACAACAGGAACAACAACAACAACAACAACAACAACAAGAACAACAACAACAACAAGAACAACAAGAACAACGAGAACAACAAGAACAACAAGAACAACAAGAACAACAACAAGAACAACAACAAGAACAACAAGAACAGAAAGAACAACAAGGAAATCAAGAACAAGGACAGCAAGAACAACAACAACAAGAACAACAAGAACAACAAGAACAACAAGAACAACAAGAGCAACAAGAGCAACAAGAGCAACAAGAACAACAAGAACAAGAACAAGAACAACAAGAACAAAAAGAACAACAAGGACAAAAAGAACAAGAACAGCAAGAACAACAACAAGAAGAACAACAAGAACAACAAGAGCAACAAGAGCAACAAGAACAACAAGAACAACAAGATCAACAAGCACAACAAGAACAACAAGGACAAGGACAACAACAACAACAACAACAACATGAACAACAAGAACATCAACAACCAGAACAACAAGAACAACAACAGCAACAAGAGCAACAAGAGCAACAAGAGCAACAAGAGCAACAATAGCAACAAGAACAACAAGAACAACAAGAGCAACAAGAACAACAAGAGCAACAAGAGCAACAAGAGCAACAAGAACAACAAGATCTACAAGAACAACAAGCACAACAAGAACAACAATGACAACAACAACAAGAACAACAAGGACAACAACAACAACAACAACAAGAACAACATGAACAGTAAGAACAACAAGAACAACTAGAACAACAAGAACAACAAGAACAACAAGAACAACAAGAGCAACAAGAACAACAAGAACAACAAGAACAACAAGAACAACAAGAACAACAAGAACAACAAGAACAACAAGAACAACAAGAACAACCGGAACAACAAGAACGACAAGAAAAACCAGAACAACAACAACAAGAACAACTAGAACAAGAACAAGAAGAACAACAAGAACAACAACAACCAGAACAACAAGAACTACAACAGCAACGAGAGCAACAAGAACAACAAGATCAACAAGAAGAACAACAAGAACAACAAGAAGAACAACAAGAAGAACAAGAAGAACAAGAACAACAAGAACAACAAGAACAACAAGAACAACAAGAACAACAAGAACAACCAGAACAACTTGAACAACCAGAACAACGAGAACAACGAGAACAACGAGAACAACGAGAACAACGAGAACAACGAGAACAACGAGAAACAACGAGGACAACGAGATCAAAGAGAACAACAAGAATAACAAGAACAACCAGAACAGCAAGAAGAACAACAAGAACAACAAGAACAACAAGAACAACAAGAACAACAAGAACAACAAGATCAACAAAAACAACAAGAACAACAAGAACAACAAGAACAACAAGAACAACAAGAACAACAAGAAGAACAACAAGAACAACAAGAAGAACAACAAGAAGAACACGAAGAACAAGAACAACAAGAACAACAAGAACAACAAGAACAACAAGAACAACAAGAACAACAAGAAGAACAACAAGAACAACAAGAAGAACAACAAGAACAACAAGAACAACAAGAACAACAAGAAGAACAACAACAACAAGAACAACAAGAACAACAAGAACAACCAGAACAACGAGAACAACGAGAACAACGAGAACAACAAGAACTACAAGAACAACAAGAACAACAAGAACAACAAGAAGAACAACAAGAACAACAAGAAGAACAACAAGAACAACAAGAACAACAAGAAGAACAAGAAGAACAACAACAAGAACAACAACAACAACAACTAGAACAAGAAGAACAAGAAGAACAACAAGAACACCAAGAACAACAAGAACAACAAGAACAACAAGGTCAGCAAGATCAACAAGAACAACAAGAACAACGAGAACAACAAGAACAACGAGAACAACAAGAACAACAAGAACAACAAGAACAAGAACAGCAAGAACAACATGAACAACAACAACAAGAACAACAGGAACAACAACAACAAGAACAACGAGAACAACAACAACAACAACAACAACAACAACAAGAACAACCAGAACAACGAGAACAACGAGAACAACGAGAACAACGAGAACAACGAGAACAACGAGAGCAACGAGAACAACGAGAACAACGAGAACAACGAGAACAACGAGAACAACGAGAACAACTAGAACAACGAGAACAACGAGAACAACGAGATCAACGAGATTAACGAGAACAACGAGAACAACGAGAACAACGAGAACAACAAGAACAACGAGAACAACAAGAACAACAACAAGAACAACAAGAACAACAAGAACAACAACAAGAACAACAAGAACAGAAAGAACAACAAGGACAACAAGAACAAGAACAGCAAGAACAACAACAACAAGAACAACAAGAACAACAAGAACAACAAGAACAACAAGAGCAACAAGAGCAACAAGAGCAACAAGAACAACAAGAACAAGAACAAGAACAACTAGAACAGAAAGAACAACAAGGACAACAAGAACAAGAACAGCAAGAACAACAACAAGAAGAACAACAAGAACAACAAGAGCAACAAGAGCAACAAGAGCAACAAGAGCAACAAGAACAACAAGAACAACAAGAACAACAAGATCAACAAGCACAACAAGAACAACAAGGACAAGGACAACAACAACAACAACAACAACATGAACAACAAGGACAAGGACAACAACAACAACAACAACAACATGAACAACAAGAACATCAACAACCAGAAAAACAAGAACAACAACAGCAACAAGAGCAACAAGAGCAACAAGAGCAACAAAAGCAACAATAGCAACAAGAACAACAAGAACAACAAGAGCAACAAGAACAACAAGAGCAACTAGAACAACAAGGACAACAAGACAACATGAACAGCAAGAAAAACAAGAACAACAAGAACAAGAACAACAAGAACAACAAGAACAACCAGAACAACAACAACAAGAACAACTAGAACAACAACAAGAAGAACAACAAGAACAACATGAACAACAAGAACAACAAGAACAACAAGAACAACAAGATCAACAAGAACAACAAGAACAACGAGAACAACGAGAACAACGAGAACAATGAGAACAACGAGAACAACGAGAACAATGAGAACAACGAGAACAACGAGAACAACGAGAACAACGAGAAACAACGAGGACAACGAGATCAAAGAGAACAACAAGAATAACAAGAACAACCAGAACAGCAAGAAGAACAACAAGAACAACAAGAACAACAAGAACAACAAGAACAACAAGATCAACAAAAACAACAAGAACAACAAGAACAACAAGAACAACAAGAACAACAATAACAACAAGAACAACAAGAACAACAAGAACAACAAGAACAACAAGAACAACCAGAACAACAACAACAAGAACAACTAGAACAACAACAAGAAGAACAACAAGAACAACATGAACAACAAGAACAACAAGAACAACAAGAACAACAAGAACAACAAGAACAACAAGAACAACGAGAACAACGAGAACAACGAGAACAACGAGAACAACGAGAACAACGAGAACAACGAGAACAACGAGAACAACGAGAACAACGAGAACAACGAGAAACAACGAGGACAACGAGATCAAAGAGAACAACAAGAATAACAAGAACAACCAGAACAGCAAGAAGAACAACAAGAACAACAAGAACAACAAGAACAACAAGAACAACAAGATCAACAAAAACAACAAGAACAACAAGAACAACAAGAACAACAATAACAACAAGAACAACAAGAACATCAAGAACAACAAGAACAACTAGAACAACAAGGACAACAAGACAACATGAACAGCAAGAAAAACAAGAACAACGAGATCAAGAACAACAAGAACAACAAGAACAACAAGAACAACCAGAACAACAACAACAAGAACAACTAGAACAACAACAAGAAGAACAACAAGAACAACATGAACAACAAGAAGAACAACAAGAACAACATGAACAACAAGAACAACAAGAACAACAAGAACAACAAGAACAACCAGAACAACGAGAACAACCAGAACAACGAGAACAACGAGAACAACGAGAACAACGAGAACAACGAGAACAACGAGAACAACGAGAAACAACGAGGACAACGAGATCAAAGAGAACAACAAGAATAACAAGAACAACCAGAACAGCAAGAAGAACAACAAGAACAACAAGAACAACAAGAACAACAAGAACAACAAGATCAACAAAAACAACAAGAACAACAAGAACAACAAGAACAACAAGAACAACAAGAACAACAAGAAGAACAACAAGAACAACAAGAAGAACAACAAGAAGAACAAGAAGAACAAGAACAACAAGAACAACAAGAACAACAAGAACAACAAGAACAACAAGAACAACAAGAACAACAAGAAGAACAACAAGAACAACAAGAAGAACAACAAGAACAACAAGGACAACAAGAACAACAAGAAGAACAACAACAACAAGAACAACAAGAACAACAAGAACAACCAGAACAACGAGAACAACGAGAACAACGAGAACAACGAGAACAACGAGAACAACGAGAGCAACGAGAACAACGAGAACAACGAGAACAACGAGAACAACGAGAACAACGAGAACAACGAGAACAACGAGATCAACGAGATCAACGAGAACAACGAGAACAACGAGAACAACAAGAACAGCGAGAACAACAAGAACAACAAGAACAACAAGAACAACAACAAGAACAACAAGAACAACAAGAACAACAACAAGAACAACAAGAACAGAAAGAACAACAAGGACAACAAGAACAAGAACAGCAAGAACAACAACAACAAGAACAACAAGAACAACAAGAACAACAAGAGCAACAAGAACGACAAGAACAACAGGAACAACAACAACAACAACAACAACAACAAGAACAACAACAACAACAAGAACAACAAGAACAACGAGAACAACAAGAACAACAAGAACAACAAGAACAACAACAAGAACAACAAGAACAACAAGAACAACAACAAGAACAACAAGAACAGAAAGAACAACAAGGAAATCAAGAACAAGAACAGCAAGAACAACAACAACAAGAACAACAAGAACAACAAGAACAACAAGAACAACAAGAGCAACAAGAGCAACAAGAGCAACAAGAACAACAAGAACAAGAACAAGAACAACAAGAACAAAAAGAACAACAAGGACAAAAAGAACAAGAACAGCAAGAACAACAACAAGAAGAACAACAAGAACAACAAGAGCAACAAGAGCAACAAGAACAACAAGAACAACAAGATCAACAAGCACAACAAGAACAACAAGGACAAGGACAACAACAACAACAACAACAACATGAACAACAAGAACATCAACAACCAGAACAACAAGAACAACAACAGCAACAAGAGCAACAAGAGCAACAAGAGCAACAAGAGCAACAATAGCAACAAGAACAACAAGAACAACAAGAGCAACAAGAACAACAAGAGCAACAAGAGCAACAAGAGCAACAAGAACAACAAGATCTACAAGAACAACAAGCACAACAAGAACAACAATGACAACAACAACAAGAACAACAAGGACAACAACAACAACAACAACAAGAACAACATGAACAGTAAGAACAACAAGAACAACTAGAACAACAAGAACAACAAGAACAACAAGAACAACAAGAGCAACAAGAACAACAAGAACAACAAGAACAACAAGAACAACAAGAACAACAAGAACAACAAGAACAACAAGAACAACAAGAACAACCGGAACAACAAGAACGACAAGAAAAACCAGAACAACAACAACAAGAACAACTAGAACAAGAACAAGAAGAACAACAAGAACAACCACAACCAGAACAACAAGAACTACAACAGCAACGAGAGCAACAAGAACAACAAGATCAACAAGAAGAACAACAAGAACAACAAGAAGAACAACAAGAAGAACAAGAAGAACAAGAACAACAAGAACAACAAGAACAACAAGAACAACAAGAACAACAAGAACAACCAGAACAACTTGAACAACCAGAACAACGAGAACAACGAGAACAACGAGAACAACGAGAACAACGAGAACAACGAGAACAACGAGAACAACGAGAAACAACGAGGACAACGAGATCAAAGAGAACAACAAGAATAACAAGAACAACCAGAACAGCAAGAAGAACAACAAGAACAACAAGAACAACAAGAACAACAAGAACAACAAGAACAACAAGATCAACAAAAACAACAAGAACAACAAGAACAACAAGAACAACAAGAACAACAAGAACAACAAGAAGAACAACAAGAACAACAAGAAGAACAACAAGAAGAACAAGAAGAACAAGAACAACAAGAACAACAAGAACAACAAGAACAACAAGAACAACAAGAACAACAAGAAGAACAACAAGAACAACAAGAAGAACAACAAGAACAACAAGAACAACAAGAACAACAAGAAGAACAACAACAACAAGAACAACAAGAACAACAAGAACAACCAGAACAACGAGAACAACGAGAACAACGAGAACAACGAGAACAACGAGAACAACGAGAGCAACGAGAACAACGAGAACAACGAGAACAACGAGAACAACGAGAACAACGAGAACAACGAGATCAACGAGATCAACGAGAACAACGAGAACAACGAGAACAACAAGAACAACGAGAACAACAAGAACAACAAGAACAACAAGAACAACAACAAGAACAACAAGAACAACAAGAACAACAACAAGAACAACAAGAACAGAAAGAACAACAAGGACAACAAGAACAAGAACAGCAAGAACAACATCAACAAGAACAACAAGAACAACAAGAACAACAAGAGCAACAAGAACGACAAGAACAACAGGAACAACAACAACAACAACAACAACAACAAGAACAACAACAACAACAAGAACAACAAGAACAACGAGAACAACAAGAACAACAAGAACAACAAGAACAACAACAAGAACAACAAGAACAACGAGAACAACAACAAGAACAACAAGAACAGAAAGAACAACAAGGAAAACAAGAACAAGAACAGCAAGAACAACAACAACAAGAACAACAAGAACAACAAGAACAACAAGAACAACAAGAGCAACAAGAGCAACAAGAGCAA
>NW_027476094.1:807500-817500 GCF_051020955.1 Megalopta genalis
AACAACAAGAACAACAAGAACAACAAGAACAACAAGAACAACGAGAACAACGAGAACAACGAGAACAACGAGAACAACGAGAACAACGAGAACAACGAGAACAACGAGAACAACAAGAATTACAAGAACAACAAGAACAACCAGAACAGCAAGAAGAACAACCAGAACAACAACAACAAGGACAACTAGAACAACAACAAGAAGAACAACAAGAACAACAAGAACAACAAGAACAACAAGGACAACTAGAACAACAACAAGAAGAACAACAAGAACAACAAGAACAACAAGAACAACAAGAACAACAAGAACAACAAGAACAACAAGAACAACAAGAACAACAAGAACAACAAGAACAACAAGAACAACAAGAACAACAAGAACAACAAGAACAACAAGAACAACAAGAACAACAAGAACAACAAGAACAACAAGAACAACAAGAACAACGAGAACAACGAGAAACAACGAGGACAACGAGATCAAAGAGAACAACAAGAATAACAAGAACAACCAGAACAGCAAGAAGAACAACAAGAACAACAAGAACAACAAGAACAACAAGAACAACAAGAACAACAAGATCAACAAAAACAACAAGAACAACAAGAACAGCAAGAACAACAAGAACAACAATAACAACAAGTACAACAAGAACAACAAGAACAACAAGAAGAACAACAAGAACAACAAGAAGAACAACAAGAACAACAAGAACAACAAGAACAACAAGAAGAACAAGAAGAACAAGAACAACAAGAACAACAAGAAAAACAAGAACAACAAGAACAACAAGAACAACAAGAACAACAAGAACAACCAGAACAACGAGAACAACGAGAACAACGAGAACAACGAGAACAACGAGAACAACGAGAACAACGAGAACAACGAGAACAACGAGAAACAACGAGGACAACGAGATCAAAGAGAACAACAAGAATAACAAGAACAACCAGAACAGCAAGAAGAACAACAAGAACAACAAGAACAACAAGAACAACAAGAACAACAAGAACAACAAGATCAACAAAAACAACAAGAACAACAAGAACAACAAGAACAACAAGAACAACAAGAAGAACAACAAGAACAACAAGAAGAACAACAAGAAGAACAAGAAGAACAAGAACAACAAGAACAACAAGAACAACAAGAACAACAAGAACAACAAGAACAACAAGAAGAACAACAAGAACAACAAGAAGAACAACAAGAACAACAAGAACAACAAGAACAACAAGAAGAAGAACAACAACAAGAACAACAAGAACAACAAGAACAACCAGAACAACGAGAACAACGAGAACAACGAGAACAACGAGAACAACGAGAACAACGAGAGCAACGAGAACAACGAGAACAACGAGAACAACGAGAACAACGAGAACAACGAGAACAACGAGATCAACGAGATCAACGAGAACAACGAGAACAACGAGAACAACAAGAACAACGAGAACAACAAGGACAACAAGAACAACAAGAACAACAACAAGAACAACAAGAACAACAAGAACAACAACAAGAACAACAAGAACAGAAAGAACAACAAGGACAACAAGAACAAGAACAGCAAGAACAACATCAACAAGAACAACAAGAACAACAAGAACAACAAGAGCAACAAGAACGACAAGAACAACAGGAACAACAACAACAACAACAACAACAACAAGAACAACAACAACAACAAGAACAACAAGAACAACGAGAACAACAAGAACAACAAGAACAACAAGAACAACAACAAGAACAACAAGAACAACGAGAACAACAACAAGAACAACAAGAACAGAAAGAACAACAAGGAAAACAAGAACAAGAACAGCAAGAACAACAACAACAAGAACAACAAGAACAACAAGAACAACAAGAACAACAAGAGCAACAAGAGCAACAAGAGCAACAAGAGCAACAAGAACAACAAGAACAAGAACAAGAACAACAAGAACAAAAAGAACAACAAGGACAAAAAGAACAAGAACAGCAAGAACAACAACAAGAAGAACAACAAGAACAACAAGAGCAACAAGAGCAACAAGAACAACAAGAACAACAAGATCAACAAGCACAACAAGAACAACAAGGACAAGGACAACAACAACAACAACAACAACATGAACAACAAGGACATCAACAACCAGAACAACAAGAACAACAACAGCAACAAGAGCAACAAGAGCAACAAGAGCAACAAGAGCAACAATAGCAACAAGAACAACAAGAACAACAAGAGCAACAAGAACAACAAGAGCAACAAGAACAACAAGATCTACAAGAACAACAAGCACAACAAGAACAACAATGACAACAACAACAAGAACAACAAGGACAACAACAACAACAACAACAAGAACAACATGAACAGTAAGAACAACAAGAACAACTAGAACAACAAGAACAACAAGAACAACAAGAGCAACAAGAACAACAAGAACAACAAGAACAACAAGAACAACAAGAACAACAAGAACAACAAGAACAACAAGAACAACAAGAACAACCTGAACAACAGGAACGACAAGAAAAACCAGAACAACAACAACAAGAACAACTAGAACAAGAACAAGAAGAACAACAAGAACAACAACAACCAGAACAACAAGAACTACAACAGCAACGAGAGCAACAAGAACAACAAGATCAACAAGAACAACAAGAACGACAAGTACAACAAGAACGACAACAACAAGAACAACAACAACAAGAACAGCAAGAACAACAACAACATTAACAACAAGAACATCAACAACCAGAGCAACAAGAGCAACAAGAGCAACAAGAGCAACAAGAGCAACAAGAACAACAAGAACAACAAGCACAACAAGAACAACAAGAACAACAAGAGCAACAAGAGCAACAAGAACGACAAGAACAACAGGAACAACAACAACAACAACAACAAGAACAACAACAACAACAAGAACAATAAGAACAACAAGAACAACAAGAACAACGAGAACAACGAGAACAACGAGAACAACGAGAACAACGAGAACAACGAGAACAACGAGAACAACGAGGACAACAAGAACAACGAGAACAACGAGAACAACGAGAACAACGAGAACAACGAGAACAACGAGAACAACGAGAACAATAACAAGAACAACAACAACAACAACAAAAACAACAAGAACAACAAGAGCAACAAGAAGAACAAGAACAACAAGAACAACAAGAACAACAAGAGCAACAAGAGCAACAAGAACAACAAGAACAACAAGACCAACCGGAACAACAAGAACAACAAGAACAACCAGACCAACAACAACAAGAACAACTAGAACAACAACAAGAACAACAACAACAACAAGAACAACAAAAACAACAAGAACAACAAGAGCAACAAGAACAACAAGACCAACAAGAACAACAAGAACTACAAGAACAACAAGAGTAACAAGAACAACAAGAACAACAAGAACAACAAGAACAACAAGAACAACAAGAACAAGAACAGCAAGAAAAACAACAACAACAACAACAACAAAAATAAGAACAACAACAACAACAAGAACAACAACATGAACAATCGGAACAACAAGAAGAACAAGAACAACCAGAACAACAACAACAAGAACAACTAGAACAACAACAACAAGAACAACTAGAACAACAACAAAAAGAACAACAAGAACAACTAGAACAACAAGAACAACATGAACAACAAGAGTAACAAGAACAACAAGAACAACAAGAACAACAAGAACAACAAGAACAACAAGAACAACAAGAACAACGAGAACAACGAGAACAACGAGAACAACGAGAACAACGAGAACAACGAGAACAACGAGAACAACAAGAATTACAAGAACAACAAGAACAACCAGAACAGCAAGAAGAACAACAAGAACAACAACAACAAGGACAACTAGAACAACAACAAGAAGAACAACAAGAACACCATGAACAACAAGAACAACAAGAACAACAAGAACAACAAGGACAACTAGAACAACAACAAGAAGAACAACAAGAACAACAAGAACAACAAGAACAACAAGAACAACAAGAACAACAAGAACAACAAGAACAACAAGAACAACAAGAACAACAAGAACAACAAGAACAACAAGAACAACAAGAACAACAAGAACAACAAGAACAACAAGAACAACAAGAACAACAAGAACAACGAGAACAACGAGAAACAACGAGGACAACGAGATCAAAGAGAACAACAAGAATAACAAGAACAACCAGAACAGCAAGAAGAACAACAAGAACAACAAGAACAACAAGAACAACAAGAACAACAAGAACAACAAGATCAACAAAAACAACAAGAACAACAAGAACAGCAAGAACAACAAGAACAACAATAACAACAAGTACAACAAGAACAACAAGAACAACAAGAAGAACAACAAGAACAACAAGAAGAACAACAAGAACAACAGGAACAACAACAACAACAACAACAAGAACAACAACAACAACAAGAACAATAAGAACAACAAGAACAACAAGAACAACGAGAACAACGAGAACAACGAGAACAACGAGAACAACGAGAACAACGAGAACAACGAGAACAACGAGGACAACGAGAACAACGAGAACAACAAGAACAACCAGAACAACAACAACAAGAACAACTAGAACAATAACAAGAACAACAACAACAACAACAAAAACAACAAGAACAACAAGAGCAACAAGAAGAACAAGAACAACAAGAACAACAAGAACAACAAGAACAACAAGAGCAACAAGAGCAACAAGAACAACAAGACCAACCGGAACAACAAGAACAACAAGAACAACCAGACCAACAACAACAAGAACAACTAGAACAACAACAAGAACAACAACAACAACAAGAACAACAAAAACAACAAGAACAACAAGAGCAACAAGAACAACAAGACCAACAAGAACAACAAGAACTACAAGAACAACAAGAGTAACAAGAACAACAAGAACAACAAGAACAACAAGAACAACAAGAACAAGAACAGCAAGAAAAACAACAACAACAACAACAACAAAAATAAGAACAACAACAACAACAAGAACAACAACATGAACAATCGGAACAACAAGAAGAACAAGAACAACCAGAACAACAACAACAAGAACAACTAGAACAACAACAACAAGAACAACTAGAACAACAACAAAAAGAACAACAAGAACAACTAGAACAACAAGAACAACATGAACAACAAGAGTAACAAGAACAACAAGAACAACAAGAACAACAAGAACAACAAGAACAACAAGAACAACGAGAACAACGAGAACAACGAGAACAACGAGAACAACGAGAACAACGAGAACAACGAGAACAACGAGAACAACAAGAATTACAAGAACAACAAGAACAACCAGAACAGCAAGAAGAACAACCAGAACAACAACAACAAGGACAACTAGAACAACAACAAGAAGAACAACAAGAACAACAAGAACAACAAGAACAACAAGGACAACTAGAACAACAACAAGAAGAACAACAAGAACAACAAGAACAACAAGAACAACAAGAACAACAAGAACAACAAGAACAACAAGAACAACAAGAACAACAAGAACAACAAGAACAACAAGAACAACAAGAACAACAAGAACAACAAGAACAACAAGAACAACAAGAACAACAAGAACAACAAGAACAACAAGAACAACAAGAACAACGAGAACAACGAGAAACAACGAGGACAACGAGATCAAAGAGAACAACAAGAATAACAAGAACAACCAGAACAGCAAGAAGAACAACAAGAACAACAAGAACAACAAGAACAACAAGAACAACAAGAACAACAAGATCAACAAAAACAACAAGAACAACAAGAACAGCAAGAACAACAAGAACAACAATAACAACAAGTACAACAAGAACAACAAGAACAACAAGAAGAACAACAAGAACAACAAGAAGAACAACAAGAACAACAAGAACAACAAGAACAACAAGAAGAACAAGAAGAACAAGAACAACAAGAACAACAAGAAAAACAAGAACAACAAGAACAACAAGAACAACAAGAACAACAAGAACAACCAGAACAACGAGAACAACGAGAACAACGAGAACAACGAGAACAACGAGAACAACGAGAACAACGAGAACAACGAGAACAACGAGAAACAACGAGGACAACGAGATCAAAGAGAACAACAAGAATAACAAGAACAACCAGAACAGCAAGAAGAACAACAAGAACAACAAGAACAACAAGAACAACAAGAACAACAAGAACAACAAGATCAACAAAAACAACAAGAACAACAAGAACAACAAGAACAACAAGAACAACAAGAAGAACAACAAGAACAACAAGAAGAACAACAAGAAGAACAAGAAGAACAAGAACAACAAGAACAACAAGAACAACAAGAACAACAAGAACAACAAGAACAACAAGAAGAACAACAAGAACAACAAGAAGAACAACAAGAACAACAAGAACAACAAGAACAACAAGAAGAAGAACAACAACAAGAACAACAAGAACAACAAGAACAACCAGAACAACGAGAACAACGAGAACAACGAGAACAACGAGAACAACGAGAACAACGAGAGCAACGAGAACAACGAGAACAACGAGAACAACGAGAACAACGAGAACAACGAGAACAACGAGATCAACGAGATCAACGAGAACAACGAGAACAACGAGAACAACAAGAACAACGAGAACAACAAGGACAACAAGAACAACAAGAACAACAACAAGAACAACAAGAACAACAAGAACAACAACAAGAACAACAAGAACAGAAAGAACAACAAGGACAACAAGAACAAGAACAGCAAGAACAACATCAACAAGAACAACAAGAACAACAAGAACAACAAGAGCAACAAGAACGACAAGAACAACAGGAACAACAACAACAACAACAACAACAACAAGAACAACAACAACAACAAGAACAACAAGAACAACGAGAACAACAAGAACAACAAGAACAACAAGAACAACAACAAGAACAACAAGAACAACGAGAACAACAACAAGAACAACAAGAACAGAAAGAACAACAAGGAAAACAAGAACAAGAACAGCAAGAACAACAACAACAAGAACAACAAGAACAACAAGAACAACAAGAACAACAAGAGCAACAAGAGCAACAAGAGCAACAAGAGCAACAAGAACAACAAGAACAAGAACAAGAACAACAAGAACAAAAAGAACAACAAGGACAAAAAGAACAAGAACAGCAAGAACAACAACAAGAAGAACAACAAGAACAACAAGAGCAACAAGAGCAACAAGAACAACAAGAACAACAAGATCAACAAGCACAACAAGAACAACAAGGACAAGGACAACAACAACAACAACAACAACAACATGAACAACAAGGACATCAACAACCAGAACAACAAGAACAACAACAGCAACAAGAGCAACAAGAGCAACAAGAGCAACAAGAGCAACAATAGCAACAAGAACAACAAGAACAACAAGAGCAACAAGAACAACAAGAGCAACAAGAACAACAAGATCTACAAGAACAACAAGCACAACAAGAACAACAATGACAACAACAACAAGAACAACAAGGACAACAACAACAACAACAACAAGAACAACATGAACAGTAAGAACAACAAGAACAACTAGAACAACAAGAACAACAAGAACAACAAGAGCAACAAGAACAACAAGAACAACAAGAACAACAAGAACAACAAGAACAACAAGAACAACAAGAACAACAAGAACAACAAGAACAACCGGAACAACAAGAACGACAAGAAAAACCAGAACAACAACAACAAGAACAACTAGAACAAGAACAAGAAGAACAACAAGAACAACAACAACCAGAACAACAAGAACTACAACAGCAACGAGAGCAACAAGAACAACAAGATCAACAAGAACAACAAGAACAACAAGTACAACAAGAACGACAACAACAAGAACAACAACAACAAGAACAGCAAGAACAACAACAACATTAACAACAAGAACATCAACAACCAGAGCAACAAGAGCAACAAGAGCAACAAGAGCAACAAGAGCAACAAGAACAACAAGAACAACAAGCACAACAAGAACAACAAGAACAACAAGAGCAACAAGAGCAACAAGAACGACAAGAACAACAGGAACAACAACAACAACAACAACAAGAACAACAACAACAACAAGAACAATAAGAACAACAAGAACAACAAGAACAACGAGAACAACGAGAACAACGAGAACAACGAGAACAACGAGAACAACGAGAACAACGAGAACAACGAGGACAACAAGAACAACGAGAACAACGAGAACAACGAGAACAACGAGAACAACGAGAACAACGAGAACAACGAGAACAATAACAAGAACAACAACAACAACAACAAAAACAACAAGAACAACAAGAGCAACAAGAAGAACAAGAACAACAAGAACAACAAGAACAACAAGAGCAACAAGAGCAACAAGAACAACAAGAACAACAAGACCAACCGGAACAACAAGAACAACAAGAACAACCAGACCAACAACAACAAGAACAACTAGAACAACAACAAGAACAACAACAACAACAAGAACAACAAAAACAACAAGAACAACAAGAGCAACAAGAACAACAAGACCAACAAGAACAACAAGAACTACAAGAACAACAAGAGTAACAAGAACAACAAGAACAACAAGAACAACAAGAACAACAAGAACAACAAGAACAAGAACAGCAAGAAAAACAACAACAACAACAACAACAAAAATAAGAACAACAACAACAACAAGAACAACAACATGAACAATCGGAACAACAAGAAGAACAAGAACAACCAGAACAACAACAACAAGAACAACTAGAACAACAACAACAAGAACAACTAGAACAACAACAAAAAGAACAACAAGAACAACTAGAACAACAAGAACAACATGAACAACAAGAGTAACAAGAACAACAAGAACAACAAGAACAACAAGAACAACAAGAACAACAAGAACAACAAGAACAACGAGAACAACGAGAACAACGAGAACAACGAGAACAACGAGAACAACGAGAACAACGAGAACAACAAGAATTACAAGAACAACAAGAACAACCAGAACAGCAAGAAGAACAACAAGAACAACAACAACAAGGACAACTAGAACAACAACAAGAAGAACAACAAGAACACCATGAACAACAAGAACAACAAGAACAACAAGAACAACAAGGACAACTAGAACAACAACAAGAAGAACAACAAGAACAACAAGAACAACAAGAACAACAAGAACAACAAGAACAACAAGAACAACAAGAACAACAAGAACAACAAGAACAACAAGAACAACAAGAACAACAAGAACAACAAGAACAACAAGAACAACAAGAACAACAAGAACAACAAGAACAACAAGAACAACGAGAACAACGAGAAACAACGAGGACAACGAGATCAAAGAGAACAACAAGAATAACAAGAACAACCAGAACAGCAAGAAGAACAACAAGAACAACAAGAACAACAAGAACAACAAGAACAACAAGAACAACAAGATCAACAAAAACAACAAGAACAACAAGAACAGCAAGAACAACAAGAACAACAATAACAACAAGTACAACAAGAACAACAAGAACAACAAGAAGAACAACAAGAACAACAAGAAGAACAACAAGAACAACAAGAACAACAAGAACAACAAGAAGAACAAGAAGAACAAGAACAACAAGAACAACAAGAACAGAAAGAACAACAAGGACAACAAGAACAAGAACAGCAAGAACAACAACAACAAGAACAACAAGAACAACAAGAACAACAAGAGCAACAAGAGCAACAAGCGCAACAAGAACAACAAGAACAAGAACAAGAACAACAAGAACAGAAAGAACAACAAGGACAACAAGAACAAGAACAGCAAGAACAACAACAAGAAGAACAACAAGAACAACAAGAGCAACAAGAGCAACAAGAGCAACAAGAGCAACAAGAGCAACAAGAACAACAACAACATTAACAACAAGAACATCAACAACCAGAGCAACAAGAGCAACAAGAGCAACAAGAGCAACA